>NC_092230.1:38873098-38910598 GCF_036320965.1 Panulirus ornatus
GAAATGGGGGATTATATTGCGTAAATGTGATGAACGGGTTTTACTATTTTATTTTTTTTTTTTTTGTCTTTGAGAAAGAAAAATGTGGGTTTGTGTCCTTTTTTTCTGAAGGATAATTGTATTTTTTGTGGAATTTGTTTGGTTACTTTTAAGAGAAATTATTTTTTATATTCATGTATGTTTTGAAAAAGTACTTCAATGTATTTATTCTTTGAAATTTTATTATCCTAAGGGTGCTATATATCTTTCGCAGCATTTTGTATATTTTGGTAAAGTGTAGTTTTCTTCAACCTGCAAAAGTATACATTATTCATCTTGAAAACGGAATCTTTTACTTTTGGAAGTCAGTTTTTTTTAAGTGAACAGACCTTTGTGCCTTCTTAACTATTTCTATTTTTCTGAAGGAATAATGTCTGTCGTTTTTTGAGTTTATTGCAAAAAAGTAGGATTATTTTGTAGAAAGTAGTTTAAGTCGCCTAAAAATATAGGATTTGATCTATTTTGGCTCATTTGTTTTCCTTCATATTTTTTTTTTTATGGCCTATACATATTTTTGGTTAGACGCAGTTGTGAATATTTTTGTACGAAGTCGAATTTTTACATCGATTCGTCCGATTTTTATTTTTTTGAAATGAATTACAAGTAGAATTGTCTCCCTTTTTCGTGGGGAAAATTGTAGGGTTTTGTGAAGGGAATTCGACACTGCACGTAACGTTATACTTATGGTGAATTAGGTATTCAAATACCACAACTGTTGTGACCGTCTATAGTCAAGTCTCGCACGCGAGGAAACTCTTATAGTTAGGTTGGGCACGACGGTACGACAGGCTGTGCACGGATGATACGACCCTTGAGCATAACGGTACGACATTTGAACACGACGGTACGACCCCATAAGTAAGGACGGTACGACCCCTTGAGCACGACGGTACGACCCTTGGAGTAAGGTCGGTACGACCCCTTGAGCACGACGGTACGACTCCTGGACCACGACGGTACGACCCCTTGAGCACGACGGTACGACCCCTGGAGCACGAACGGCACGGGATCTTGGGGGGAAGATGGCCTAACGTTTGACCTGACCTAATATTAAGGTGTCAAGCTTGCTGGCTGATAAAGGGGTCGTCCTATGACGTGTCCGATGTGTCGTACCGGACTGCTCTACTCCAGGGGTTGAATCGTACCGTCGTGCGACAAGGGCCATGCGCCAGCGCCGTAGTAGAAGGGGACGTACCTTACCTCACTGTCCACAGCTGCAGGTATAATGTCCGTCTCTCCGACGATAACTCCTACAAGTATGTGCCATGATTATCTGCGTCATTTCCATTCGTTCGAAAATTTTTGGACCTCCTCGTCCTCTTCCATCCATCCCTACACACCCCTCCCCCCAATAAAAAAAAAGAAAAAAAAAATACTGACGATTGATGATGGAAAGAAAGAAGAAAAAGAAAACGCAATGATAATTCCCATTGGTCTGAATAATTAGGAGTAATTCCGAGATGGCAAGTGTAGGAAAGATGAAATGATTTTGGACGAGTTCTAAATCTGGAATGGCTTTCTCTTCCAGCAATCTACTTCTCTGTTCCAGCCATGGGGTTTTTTTTTTGACTTTCCAGCATTCCAGCTCTGGAATTGCCTTCCTCGTTTTAGCTAATGCAGTTTCCAGTGCTTTGATTTCCAGTACAGGTGCTAGATTTTTCCTATCTACACATGCTGTCTAGATGCCAAATATTTTATCCCAAGATAAAACTATATATATATATATATATATATATATATATATATATATATATATATATATATATAATTCAGGTCAAAGGTCAGGCTAGCATAACCCAAAGGGGTCGTGCTTAAGGATCGTGTACCGTCGTGCTCAAGGGTCGTATACCATCGTGCACAAAGATCGTACCGTCGTGCTCAAGGGTCGTATTCAGTCGTGCTCAAGGGTCGTATTCAGTCGTGCTCAAGGGTCGTATTCAGTCGTGATCAAGGGTCGTATACAGTCGTGCTCAAGGGTCGTATACCGTCGTGCTCAAGGGTCGTATACCATCGTGCACAAAGATCGTACCGTCGTGCTCAAGGATCGTACCGTCGTGCTCAAGGGTCGTACCGTCATGACTGAGGTGTTATATGTGTTAATGTTAACGCTGGATCAGTTTTTTTTTTCTGAGCGTAAGACGAATATTAACGACCCGTGACTTCACTAATTCCCTTGTATAGCGGAAGCCTTTGTTGGCGGTCACCTTGATAAAGCGACCAACCTATCTTAGCGACCACTCCTATAATACGCTTAGTGCGACCACCTGGTTATAGTGTTGACCTGGTTGTAACGGGCGCTAGTGTGTAGCGCTATCCTTACCACAGCGACCACGTGTGTCCATGGCATGATCCTGACTACAACGGGCCTCTCTCAGAACTAGCAATGACGGACACCTCCATATAACGCGAACCCGACCCTAGCGGACACTTGCAGATTTAGCGACCACCTGTATGTAACGCCTAACTTCACTACAACGAACACGGTGTAGCGTCTGCTTATAACGGCCACTCTGATATAAAGCTCATATTATTATAAGGCCAATCTTTGTAATGCTAACCTAGTTATAACGACCGCTTGTTAAAAGAAAAAAAGAAATGGCATTATCATAAATACATCGCTATAGCGTTAACAAGAATGACCATCCGTTTATAACGTAATCCTGGATATAGCGGTCACCTGGATATAGCTATCACCTGGAAGGTATCACACCTGGATATAGCGATCACCCTGGATATAGCGGTCATACTTTGATATAGCGGTCATACCTTGATATAGCGTTCACCCTGGATATAGCGGTCATACCTTGATATAGCGTCAGTCCTGGCCTTATATAACGGCCACTTGTTCAAGCAGTGAACTCACCTGACCAGCTACATGACCGGAGCGCTAACCAGGCCACGGGCGGCGCCGCACAGGTGGACACGACTGTAAACATTACCTCGATGAACAATTGCCTCGTTATACAGAACCCGTGCGTACGGTCGGCTGAACTGGCAACAATAGCTCGCTATTGTTAGCTGTTGTTAGCCGACTTGTGGGTAATTTGTGTGTGGTGGTTTGTTGGTTTGTCTACACGTACATACACGTAAACACACACACACTACACACACACCTACATACACACACACACACAATGCTAGGTACCCATCTATCGACCAGCCCCGAAGGGAGGATGAACACCTAGGTAGAGTGTGGGTCACCTGCCGCGCCTAGGATTCGAGGCCCACGCTAACCACGTTACGTGTACGTAAATAAAGGACGATTGATTGAATTCAAGCAACTAATCTGCTGAAAAAATAAGTTTAGGAATTACATAATTGGGGTCATAATAGCTAGTTAATCACAAAAAAAAAACTTAGTTAAAGCGAGGGATTTCAACGCTATGGATGATCACAAGAGTCGAGTCTGTCTGCAGAGAACAGCAAGTTCTACAGAAGCTGTGTTCAGTGGTGAACATTGATATTTTCACATTAATCTGTTACAGTAATACAGTAGACGTTACGCATATCTATGGGAAAACGAAGCTGTTCACTTGTTTAGCTGTGTTCACTTGTTTAGCTGTTTGTTTAGCTGTTTACTTGTTCACTTGTTCATGGATTGTTCATGCCATTCAGAGTGGTCGGTATAGGACGGGTGTTGTACGTGTCCAGTACCGGTTGGTTAGTACAAGGTCACTGTGATGAGGGACGTGGGTCAAGCTGGTCCCTCGTCTGACCCTGGAGGACATGTATGGAGGAGTGGCAGTGGTCAGCTGGGGTGGGTCACCGCCACACCAGCGGTCAGTAGCAGCAAGCGGCCCGTTGTGTTTACACCCAGGCGACCGCAGCTCCAACATAGACCTGTCGAGAGAGAGAGAGAGAGAGAGAGAGAGAGAGAGAGAGAGAGAGAGAGAGAGTGAGAGAGTGAGAGTGAGTGAGAGAGTGTGTGTTCAGGTCAACATGTCGACCCGGACGCATTGACCAGGCGCTGCTGGCGCACACTTGTCTCATTTACCAGTGTAACCAACTCTGTCATTCTCCTGTTAGGGGGCGCCAGGCACACCCGAGCGGTGGGTGTACCCAGCTACCCCGCGCGCGCGCGCGCACAAAAAAAAAAAGGTGCCGGGTTCGAATCCTTACTGTCGGGTGGAGGGCATTATCTGTTGTATGAAAGTGCGCGTTCATATACGCCATATTTGCACTGTGCATGTACGTACGCATGCATGCATGCATGCATGTATGTATACATAATGAGAATGTCAGAGCTTGTATTTTCCCTTCCTCGCTGTTACAAGTCAATTTCCGCGCCTACATAGTGTCACTCGGGGGGGGGGGGGGGGGGTACACGCCAGGCCCCAGCTGCTGTGCCCTGACATATATATATATATATATATATATATATATATATATATATATATATATATATATATATATATATATATACATACACACACGCAGGACATTTTCTTTCATTCCCAAGTGGTGGATGGCATCGTCATCGTGTCACCCGTTTTCTAACGATTGTTATTTCCTACCATCCGTTTTCTATTGATTTTTTTTCTATCATCCGTTTTCCAACGACTTCCATTTTTCATAATCCATTTGCTGGAAATTCCTATTCGTTTTCCTTTTTTATTATAACCAATCATACCAAATGTTTGATAAACAAATGTTCAAATTTTCACGATGTATAAAATATATATTCTATTTATTTAATGCGTTTACGTCTGTTGTACTGACTGGAACTCCCGACTTTTTTTTTTTTTTGTTCTAATCTCGACACAACATTTGATGATGGTTTTGCTTTTTATGGACCTGAGCTATTGTTTGGAAAAATAAAAGAAGGGAGTTGGGGGGGTGGAGGAGGGAGTGTAGGGAGGGGAGGGGAAGAAGGGGAGGGAGTAAGAGTTGAGAGAAATTGCATAAAAATCTAGTGTTGTTTTTCAGTATTGGACTATATATATATATATATATATATATATATATATATATATATATATATATATATATGTGTGTGTGTGTGTGTGTATAGTCTTGATTGTTTAATGTACGTGTCTCTTGTTTTATCTATTTTTCATAAGTGTGTGTAATGTTCCCACAAGATTCTTCCTTGACCTCCCAAGTAACTTAGAATCTATTGACTTTATCGACTAGGGATAAGTAGGAAGAACTGTATCAGTGAGTAAGAATTCCTTGGATTATGTTTGTATCATGGATTTAAATACACGAGATAAGAGAGTGGTTATAGGCGAGGCTTACTGGTCTGTGTATACACACCATCAGATAACACAGTCGGGCAGATAGACGAACTCTCTCTCTCTCTCTCTCTCTCTCTCTCTCTCTCTCTCTCTGGCAATTTGCCCTCAACAAGCGAATCATTGGGAGATGATGGTATAATGCCTTACGATCGCTGACCTGAATTGGAAGATGGTGGAAATAATCATGGAAATTGTGCCTTGAATATTTCTCTCTCTCTCTCTCTCTCTCTCTCTCTCTCTCTCTCTCTCTCTCTCTCTCTCTCTCTCTCTCTCTCTCTCTCTCTCTCTCTGTGGTAGGCAGCAACCGACCAGGGAGTTATCTTACTGGTCCTCTCCTCCTCCAGCCAGGGTGTGTTCGCCAGGGTTATACAGTGGCGACTGCTGGGGCAATCGTGTGACCCCACCCAGCACTTCAGTGGCTGTCGGGTGTCACTCCTTTGGCTTGAATAGTCGTCTTGTTCTCCCCACCTCAACCCACACTCGTGTGTGGTGGTGGGTGGATGGGGGAGCGCAGCTGTTGCTTGCTTGCTTTGAATGCACCACCATACAACCTCCACCATCTCCCAACACGTGAACCACATGACTCATTCTTCGTGATTATATGTGTCTTCCTGCGGTGAGCGATACGCGCTAGGCCTGCCTTTGTAGCAGCGGGGTTGCTGGACCAACAGGCATTTGTTGGACCGCTATGGCCCAGCAGTTTCACTGAACCCCTATGGCCCAGCAGTTTCACTGGACCAGTATGGCCCACCAGCTCCTTTTGGACCACTATGTCCCACCAGGTTTCCACTGGACCAGTACTTCTCACCAGCTCCTACTGGACCAGTATGGCCCACCAGCTCCTTCTGGACCACTATGGCCCACCAGGCTTCCACTGGATTAGTTTGGACGAGAGTCAGCAGCAGCTTGTACTGGACCAGCACGAGGTGGACCATGGACCAGTCAGCGGCTTGTACTGGACCAGCACGATGTGGACCATGGACCAGAGTCAGCAGCAGCTTGTACTGGACCAGCACGAGGTGGACCATGGACCAGTCAGCAGCTTGTACTTGACCAGCACGATGTGGACCATGGACCAGAGTCAGCAGCAGCTTGTACTGGACCAGCACGAGGTGGACGCATGAACGCTTGAGGTACCTTCGTAATTGCTGGCCCACAGTTCATGCTCCACAACCAGCAGCGGTAGCAGTAAGAATTCCCAGAATATGGCCAGCGCTCACCTCGCAGGGTCGACCAACTCGGTAAAAACGCCATTTGAAAAAAAAAGAAAAAAATTGGCGAAAAATAGAAATAAAAAGAAAGGGGTTAAGGTACGAGGGAGGGAAGGGAGGGAATGGGGTGTGGGTGATGGAGAGAGGGGGGGGGGGGTGTTTGGTTGGTGGGGGATAGAATACGCCAAAATAAAAGGGGTTGAATCTTGATCTTTTAAGGGGGCAACCCCCTCCTCCTCCCCCTCACCACCCCTTTAGAGTCGCTACCCTTGACGTCATAAAAGGGGTGAGTTAGCCTTAACCCCTTAAAGGGTTGTGGGGAGGGGGGGGAGTGTGCACCCACCTAACCCCCCCCCCCCCCCCACTCCCCTTTTTGGAATGCTTCCCTCACCATGAGACTGTTCATCATAGACCTTTCTTTAGGTCAATGGTTCCTAAACTTTAATTTTAAAGGCGTTACCCCATTTTTCATATGGCATTCCTTGATAATGACCTTATACCTTGTTTCATCCTAAAATAGTTATGTCGATTTTATATATATATATATATATATATATATATATATATATATATATATATATATATATATATATATATATATATATATATATGTGTGTGTGTGTAAATAGATAATTTATTTATGCAAATTATTTGAGTACGTTTATGGAATTTGATATATAAACGCTAAGTTTCTCTGGTAGAAAAATCACGGGAGGAAAGTTCTGGTACTTCATTACACATTATTTGAAAACAACTTGCAAAAAAAAAAAAAATCTATCATCCTATCATCCCATTTTCTTTTAATCAGTGTGCCTCATAGTTGGTTCTGTCACACTGGTGGGGATCAGTGCCTCACACTGGACCTCATTAATTAGGAGGCAAGACACTTACATAAAATTGATTTTTTTTTAATCGTAAAATGCATTTTTTGGTCTACTGCTTTACCCCGTAAGTAAATTAACCTCTGTATATAGAGAATGGACACTGACCTTTTTATGGTTTTTAAATAGGGCCACAAATAGGGTAGAAACCTCTTCAATGTCATCTAAATTGGGCTCCGCGTAGGATCTCTTAATTACTATATGGTCTCTAACAAGACTTGAAAATAGGACATTATCACGTTTGTGTCTCGAGATAGTTCTCCAATTACACCAGTAACCCTGTAATATATAGGTCTCAAAATTACACACACGCGCATCAATTTCTGTATGCATTCTAAATAGGCCTCCAAAATAGGGCAAAAACTTTAAGATTTCCCTCTGGATAAGCCATTAAATTGGACTCCTTACGCTTCGTAAATAGGCTTCCAAACAGAGACTCACGAACCTATTAGTGCCCGCTGAATAGGCCTCTAAATAGGGCAACTTTTAAATGGAGGACAAATTGGTCCAGTTCAATTATTAAGAAATTTATATAGAAAAAAATCGGGTCTAGAAAGCTATATGGAGATTTATGTACTGCATGTCTTCCACAGTGAGTAATGGGGAGGTGGTTAATCCCCTTTACTGCCTTAGGTAAGGGATAGTTAAGGTCCTCCCAGCTCCCCCCATTTAGTGAGTTATGTCACTGATGCTCAAAAGACTTGGAATAAAGGTTTATATAAAAGGACCAGAAAGAGAGGTTTATAGATGAGGTTGTTTTTAAAGTCGATATTTTGATACGGAATGAGGTGGATAGATCAACCCCTTCATGCCGATATGGAGCGATAGATATCGGTCAACCTCTTCATGCCGATATGGAGCGATAGATGTAGGTCAATCCCTTAATCCCGATATGGAGCGATAGATGTAGGTCAACCCCTTCATGCCGATATGGAGCGATATCGGTCAAACCCTTAATGCCGATATGGAGCGATATATATCGTTCAACCCCTTCATGCCGATATAAGACGATAGATCCAGACTAACGCCTTAATAACGACGGCTGGGGAAAGTTTCTACGTCATTGTGTCCCTGACCAATCTAAATGCAGAGTAGATCTCAAGTGTACTTGTGATTGGCTGACGCTATATAGGTGAGGAACCAAAGGTGTAGCTCTCAGACACGTAACCTCTGACGTAAACAAACATTCCTTTAATATTTCTGAAAAAAATTTATTCAAAAATATTTTTAAACAAATTCAAATTCAAAAACAGCATTTGAAACATTCAGAATCTAAAATCGTGAGTCCTAGGGGGTTTATTTAATTATCTCGGCGAGGACCAGAGTACTGAAGTAAATTTGCGAAACCTAAATACTAAAAGAACTGCTCTTTATATACATATATTTTTAATGTTGACTCTCCCTATTTTTCTCATGATTTTTTACCGGATTTTTGAGTCAAAATTGCTGCATTTTCTGTGACCTAGTTATGAATTTTCGGTAGTGTATACATATACGTTGTGTATATATATATATATATATATATATATATATATATATAAGCCTGATTTCTGAGTATTAGATGGACACACACACAAACCAAATCAAGGGTACACCGAGGAATGTTAATTCAAATATACATAATTAAGAACCCTGACTCTCTCTCCCTCGGGGTGAGCTGGCTGGACAGAAGAAAAAACTCTCTCTCTCTCTCTCTCTCTCTCTCTCTCTCTCTCTCTCTCTCTCTCTCTCTCTCTCTCTCTCTCTCTCTCTCTCTCTCCTAGTGTACACCACCTCTTCCATCCTTCCTCTCCCATGGTCCTCTGTCTCCTTTCCGAATATTTCCCTTCTTATCTGTCTCATGATAACATTCTACCAGTTTCAATCAATTTCGTCCAGTTTTCTTCCTTTTTAGAATATATATATATATATATATATATATATATATATATATATATATATATATATATATATATATATATATATAATATATTCGAATTGTATTTCATTAATATTGATCAATATTTACCACCAGTAATATCGTAATTTCACCTTCCTCTGAAAAAGATGCTCCCTAATTGCCCCGCCCCGCCCCGCCCCGCACCCTCAGTAAGCCTAAATATCTCCCCCACAAATCCCCCCCCCTGACCCCAGCTCCTCCCCCCCCTCACCCCACCTACACCTTGAAGGTAATCCTTGTTGTGTCAGTGTTGAGGTGGTGCTGGTCGTGTCCAGTGCCTGGAGTGTGTGTGTCAGGTGTGTAGGGTGTGGCTTGTACGGGGGCGACACCCCTGGTGATCTGCTAGAGGAAGGGAGGTAGATAGAGGGAGGTAGATAGAGGTAGGTAGATAGAGTGAGGTAGATAGAGGGAGGTAGTTAGATAGGGAAGTAGATAGATAGATAGGGAAGTAGATAGGGAGCTAGATGGATAGGGAGGTGGATATGGAGGGAGGTAGGTAGATAGGGAGGTAGGTAGACAGATAGGTAGAGGCAGATAGGGAGGTAGGTAGGTAGATAGATGTATAGATAAGGAAATCGATATCTAGTTGGATATAGATATAGGGAGATGAATAGATATGTAGATGTAGAAAATATATAGTTTGGGTGATGGATAAACGAGTAGGTAGACAGATGACGGATGAATAGAGCATGGGTGATAGGAGGGAGAGAGAGAGAGAGAGAGAGAGAGAGAGAGAGAGAGAGAGAGAGAGAGAGAGAGAGAGAGAGAGCAGGGTCTCGAACCTCTGGTTCCACTTGTGACCCAACATCAATAATTCTTGCAATAAATTGGTTGCAGGTTGTGCTGTATCTTTTGTAGGGGAGAGCGAGGAAAGCGGAAGGGAGGGGCATGGGAAAGGGAGGGAAGGAGAAGGAAGGAGAGAGAGAGAGAAAGGAGAGAAAAAAACGGGAAAGGAACGAGGGGGAAAGTGAAACGGATCGGGAGAGAAGGGAAAGTTAAGTGAAATGAAATGGGTGATAGAAGAGAGTTAAAGGGATGAGTAAACGGGAGAAAGATGTAGAAAAGGGAGAGAAAGGGGGCTGAAAAGGGAGAAAAGGTGGAAAAGAAAAGGGTAAGAGAGGAAACTGCGAGAAAAGTGGAGGAAGAGGTAAGGAGAAACGGATGAAAATAGAAGTGGAAAGAAATGTAGGAATGGGTGAAGGTAAAGACTGGAAAAGGGAAAGACGTCCCTCGCCTTAACCCTGGGTAACACACACACACACGCACAGAAAGTTGAAATGGGAAGGTCATTCAATCTACGAGTTGAGAATGGATACTCAATCAACTCCACCTTCAGTGGGAGATGAGTTCAGTCCACGAGTTGACAGTGGATCCAGTCCACTCCCTGTTACATTGCAGGTCACTTCTGTCCGCGAGTTGAAATTGAATCGTATTCAATCAACTCCACCTTCCGTGGTAGATCACTCCAGTTCATGAATTGAAAGTGGATTGAATGAACTTCCATGTTTGCTAGGGGGGGGGGGGGGCGGTCTGGGTCAGGTCATGAATTGGAAATGGACGGAATCAACCGTGTGTTTACTCAAAGGAATTGATGGGAAGAGCCTCCACAGTCACACAGTTCCATGTTGACATAAAATATTGGCCTCCCTCGTCTCTATCTGATTAACTCGCATATCGAGTATGTTCAGGGTATAACCGGTATGTGTGTGTCGTAGGTTTTATCATTAACTCTCTCCTTTGCCTCGGTGTGGATCTCTGCAATTAATTTACTTAGTGGATTATATATATATATATATATATATATATATATATATATATATATATATATATATATATATATATAAAACCAGTTTCTTGCGTGTTTCTTAAAACATGTAATAAACCAGGTTTCATTTTTTTTTTCCATCATTCCTATATGAATGTATTGCAGGCACTGTATATTTCAGTGTTGTATTTCCCTTTTAAATTTACGTTACAAGTATTTTTTTCTCTCTCGGTGTATAAAACCTTCAAGGAATTTTGAAAGGCTCATATGTCACATATTTTAAGCGCTTGTGTGAGTGGGGAGTATACTGAAGTATATTTACCCTCTGTGTGGACAACCTGTTAAAACGAAGTGAGGAATATATATTTTCCGTCTTGGCCATCAGTACTTGAGTGCATTCTTAGAGAAAGAGCTAGAGCTAGCTCCCTCTCGTCATACACATTTGATCCTATGCAAATTAAATCCACACACACACACACACACACACACACACACACTTGCCTGTACACGTGAGGAACGGCATGAAATCCCCTGAAGCAATTTACAGTCTGGTAAATAATCTAGGAATGTACACTGCCAAATATTGGATGGTTCGTTCCTGCACACACACACACACACACACACACACACACACACACACACACACAAAAAAAAAAAGGGGGATTCCCTCCTGGATGTTTTCGCAAACGTCAATACCTTTTTTTTTTTTTTTTTTTTTGCGTTTTCCTGACGTTTATAGTCGAACACCAGGACTGAACGCTGGCGAAGCGAATTCAAACGCGCTTTTGTTTGCGTTCACTGAATGTGCGTGACGTTAGGTTGTGTGTACTGTGGTGTATGTATGGTGTGTACGCTGAACACCTTGAGTACGACGGTGTACGCCCCTTGAGTACGACGGTGTACGCCCCTTGAGTACGACGGTGTACGATCCTTGAGTACGACTGTGTACGATCCTTGAGTGCGACGGTGTGCGATCCTTGAGTGCGACGGTGTACGCCCCTTGAGTACGACGGTGTACGCCCCTTGAGTACGATTGTGTACGATCCTTGAGTACGACTGTGTACGATCCTTGAGTGCGACGGTGTGCGATCCTTGAGTGCGACGGTGTGCGATCCTTGAGTGCGACGGTGTGCGATCCTTGAGTGCGACGGTGTGCGATCCTTGAGCACGACGGTGTACACCCCTTGACTGTTACGGTGTTCGATCCTTAAGCACGACGGTGTACGCCCCTTGAGTACAACGGTGTACGCCCCTTGACTGTTACGGTGTTCGATCCTTAAGCACGACGGTGTACGCCCCTTGAGTACGACGGTGTACGCCCCTTGAGTACAACGGTGTACGCCCCTTGACTGTTACGGTGTTCGATCCTTGAGCACGACGGTGTACGATCCTTGACTGTTACGGTGTTCGATCCTTGAGCACGACGGTGTACGCCCCTTGAGTACAACGGTGTTCGATCCTTGAGTACGACGGTGTACGATTCTTGACTGTTACGGTGTTCGATCCTTGAGTACGACGTTGTTCGACCCTTGAGCACAACGGTGTTCGACCCTTGAGCACGACGGTGTTCGACCCTTGAGCACGACGGTGTTCGACCCTTGAGCACGACGGTGTTCGACCCTTGAGCACGACGGTGTTCGACCCTTGAGCACGACGGTGTACGACCCTTGAGCACGACGGTGTGCGACCCTTGAGCACGACGGTGTGCGACCCTTGAGCACGACGGTGTAAGATTCTTCAAGGAGCTCCATGGTACGATCACTTTCAATCTGATGTCATGACCTTTGACCTGAAAGTCCTGTGCCGTCGTGCCAAAGGGTCGTGCCGTCGTGCTCAAGGCTGGTATTTTCGTGCGGAAGGACATCATTCCATTGCAGTTCTCTGGGTCGGTCAGTGGCTCTGGTCTACCTTTCCAGACCTGAGGCCCACTGGAACGAGACCAGTGCGGTCTGGAACGACATTACTGCCAGGGTCTGTAAGTGTTTATATTACTCATGATGCTGTCATATTGCCTGGCCTAAATATTGTCATGGAACAGGACATCCAGACCTAGTCTTCCATGATTCTTGGGTTCCAAACGTCCTTGCAAGATGTCGAGATTTCCAGGCCTCTTATTTTCATGAATATAGTCTTCCAGACGTACTTTCTTGCGTGCTCTTAAGACATCCAGGCCTCTTCTTTTTTTTTTCCATGAGTATAGGTTTCCAGTTCTCCTTCTTTCACAAGGTCAGACATCCAGACTCGTCTTTCGTAAGTTAGGATTTTCAGAACTACTGTTTCTCATGAATATAGACTTTCTCGTCCATGATTCCAGACTTTCTGACCATCTTATTCATAATCTTAAGCATCCACATTTCCTTTCCAGACCTCTTCCTTCGATTATAGAGATTATAGAGATCTAAATAGACTGAGCCTAGCAGCTAACTTTACTCCATGATTTCAGTGTTCCATGACGTATAATTCATGGTCTTTGACGTGTTGTTATAGTCAAACATTTCTGGAATAACATCTCAACCTTCTGTCCAGTTTCCAGCTGATTTTAGCGTTCGTTGATGTCCTTATCATGTCCCTCGTTCCTGCGACTTTGCTTCTTGCAATTCAGTATTGTTCCAGTATTCCATGTTTTAACCCGTATTGAGACTACATTTGCTGGGCTTGAATTATCTCGTATCGAAGACATTCTGGAAGATCGTATTTCACTGTTCCATGTTCCAGACGACCCAACTTGGTTCACTGTTCCATGTTCCAGACGACTCGCCTGGTTCACTGTTCCATGTTCCAGACGACCCCACTTCGTTCACGTTATAAGGTTCTCAGTTCCAGAGGAACGCGTCCGCCATAACTTGCTGCACCGTTCCACGTGGTTCACTTGTGGGTTCCTGGATTACTGTTCCACGTCCCTGTGTCACAGAGCTCCATGATGGGTCACTGAATTTGTCAGATGTCCCATGATCCTTAAGTCCCAGTAATCCATAGGATCCCTGGATTACCATCCCACAAGTCCCTATGATGGTAATATCCCGTAGGATTCCTGGATTACCATTTCGCGTCCCTATGATGTCCCGAAAGATCCCTGGATTACCATCCCACAAGTCCCTATGATGGTAATATCCCGTAGGATTCCTGGATTACCATTTCGCGTCCCTATGATGTCCCGAAAGATCCCTGGATTACCATCCCACACGTTCCTATAATGTCCCAAAAGATCCTAGATGACCGTTCCAAAAAATATCCCATGGGTGGGATCCCTGAATTATTATTCCCACCATCTCCTCTAGATCCCATCATGTCCTACAACTCTGACCCCTATGGCAGTCGACGATAAGGGTGGTCCTCCCACTCTCCTCCCATCTCTCTCTCTCTCTCTCTCTCTCTCTCTCTCTCTCTCTCTCTCTCTCTCTCTCTCTCTCTCTCCTTCCCCCACACCGGCAATATAGATATTCGTAAAAAAAGAAAAAAAATCTTCAACGCTTCGAAAGAAATTTCATTCGTACTTCAAATATCATCCTATGTAAAAAAAAAGTATGTATGATGACTTCTGGTGTATGATACGAAGCTGGATATATACATTTCTCCGTGATGAATGCTAATTTCAGTCGCCGTTGCTCACAAAAGCTGGATGATCGGCGAAGTACTCCCGTATGATGGCGCAAGCAATAGAAAACGGAGAGTGCGTCCATGTGTTATTATTATGCAAATGAGGTGCCGGGGTAAGACAGCGTGAGGTACAGCTTTTATCAATAATGTTTAGCCCCACGTGTGTCTGCTGGATACAAGGGGGTTTATATATATATATATATATATATATATATATATATATATATATATATATATATATATATATATATATATATATATCAGGTTTGTCGAAAAGTGATATTTCTAGAGATGTTTAGGATTTATATTGTCCCATCGGACACGCACACACTCGTACCCATTTATCGGCCATCGCTGAGGAGAGGATGAACACCTGGGTTGGGTGTGGGCCGACTGCCACACCCACGATTCGAACCCATGCGGGTTGGCTCCGACCCCTGGTTGGCCCCGTGCTGACTCATGGTCAGTAACGCTAACCATTACGCCACGGAGGCCTGTGTGTGTGTGTGTGTGTGAACATTACACACCGAAATCATTCATTCCATCCCACGTTTGGTGCATAATGACTGACAGGGTTGACCAGGGAACACTGGAACGGCGGGACGGTGGAACGGAATGAAGAGAGGGGGGGACAGTGCTTTGGGAACGGTCAAATATGATAAACGTGGCAAGTGGAGGAGAAACGGTGGAATACGCGGGAACATTGAAACAAGGTGAACAATTGGAACAGGAACGGTGGAATATGCGGGAACAATGAAACAAGGTGAACAATTGGAACAGGAAGAATATTGGAACAGGAGGAAGGGTGTGTATAGAGGCTAGCCATCTTAGTGTTAGACATACAAATAAATTAATTCTTTTTCATATTCTTCACAATTATGTATCAAACTGTTCCAATTATTACTCGTTTCTTTATGATTTCCACTTTCTTTTCCATCTCGTATCTCTCACTTCCTCTTTTCACTTTCTCAATCGCTCTCTCTCTCTCTCTCTCTCCCTTCATCATCAAAGCATAAACACGCTGTAAATGTTGATATCCACTTTATAAAAAACACAAACCCCGTCATGAAGCAAGCAATCAAAAATAACGCATCAAGAACAGTAGATACTGAACATTTCTATTGTTCTCTGGGGTTGGGGTGGGAGGCCGTCGTCCCCCCTTGACATCAAGTATGCAGAGACGAATAACCCGTTATCGTGAGAGAGAGAGAGAGAGAGAGAGAGAGAGAGAGAGAGAGAGAGAGAGAGAGAGAGAGAGAGAGAGAGGCAATTAAAATCCCTTTGTGCCTCTATCGGAACCCATTATGTTGCCCATTACGAAGGAGAGAGAGGGAGGGAGGGAAGGAGAGGGAGGGCGGGCGAGGGAGGGCATCAGTCGTATCTGATTTTCGAAGTGAAATAGGTCAAGAGGGTGTGGAGGGGGAGGGGGTGTGGAGGAGGGGGGTGTGGGGGAAAGAAGTAGAGGGTGGTGGTGGTCTCAGGGTGAGGAGGTTGGGGAAGGACGAGGAAGTGGTGATTGCGGGGGGGGGGGGGGGGGGGGGGGGGGGTAGATAACTGGGGAGAGTAAAGATGAGATGTAGACTCGTTAGCGCGCGCGCGCGCTCGCCTCTATGGCTGCTGACATGTCCTCCTTGCTCTTTATATGCGCTGGTTCAGCCCAGTTGACAACACGTCGGCCCCCATATACCACGTCCAACCAATAGATATTCTATGCCGCGCATGCCTCTCACGCTCTTGAATATCCAGGCCCCGATACCCTGAAGCCTTCTGCACTATATCCTTCCATCTCTTTCTTGGTCTTTCCGTCGTGTTGGTAGACAGCAGATGTATTACCCCCCCACCCCTTCCCCTACTCTCCGACCTGGGTATATATCTATCGCCAGGGTAGCAGTGACGGCAAGCGAGCCAACACTTCAGTGGCTGTCAAGGGTCATTCCTTTGGATAAGGTGTGTGCCTCTTCCCCACACACGCGAGCTGTTGGCTCACACTGGAGGAGGAGGAGGAGGAGGATGGGAGCTGGAAGGTAGGCTGGGGACGTTGGGTCTCCAAAGGGATCCCGCATGACCTTGCACCTAATTGGAGCGCAACCTCGAAGCTTCATGTACCCCAAAAAAATGTTTTGTTCTGAGGTTAGATATTAATCAGTTGAATAATCAGTTTTATAATTTTATGACCACTAACTAATTAGGCTATTTAGACCACGACTTCTTACCTGAAATGTCTTGATAATCAAATAATCTCTCTATAAATCCCTTGATAAAGGGGATTTACCTGACCGGCAAACTTTATCGAAGTAACGGCAATCTCAGGCATGTTGGGTAAACTGTGCTGGATGTTATACGAGCCGAAACAGAAACAAACTATGTTAATACGTTAAGCGCCAAAACCCTCCTTACTTACCAGGGATTTTCACCTATATGGATTTTCACCTGTTTAAATTGGCCTGTGTGTGTGTGTGTGTGTGTGTATATATATATATATATATATATATATATATATATATATATATATATATATATATATATTCATGGCGTCCGTAATTTTCATTCATTCTGTGTTTGAATTAATGCCTTCATTGTTTCCCGTGCTGTGCGCGTGAAAGAAGGACAATTGTGAAGGGAAAAAGAATATATACCAGGCATTAAGGTCTAGTGTTGTATATTACTTTAGTGTGGTTTTCCACCTTAGGGTTTTGTCTTGAATAGCACCTTTTTCTTTCCCCGACACCCCCCCATTCATTTCCCAGTTTCTTTGAAATAAGATTTGCAAAGAGAGTTTGTAATAGGGTCGTTGGGGGGTACAAAATAGGTGGGAAATAGGAGTTTCGCGTCCCCTATTTTTAGGTCACCCTATTATGTCCTCTCGTCGCTTGTGACGAGATTAATTTTAAACCTTGGTAAGTTTTAGTGTCTCGTCTCATTAATTATGAGCAGAATGATATGATTAATTAATAAAGTTTTATATAAATCTCTCTCTCTCTCTCTCTCTCTCTCTCTCTCTCTCTCTCTCTCTCTCTCTCAGGGTCATACCACAGGACCCTCACCCCCAGCCAGGGCAGCTAAGAGATTATTTTTTTCCTTGTATTCCATTAGACTTCCAAGACGCTGGCAGTATATATATATATATATATATATATATATATATATATATATATATATATATATAATGTATGAAGCTGTATCTCCATATTTCTATTGATACAAAATTATTTCCGTTCTATATCTGTATATTTGATAGAAAGCCTATACTTTATTATATATATATATATATATATATATATATATATATATATATATATATATATATATATATATATATATATAAAGGACAATTTACACATTCCGGTCAACAAGGACGGTTGGACGTGAATTTTGAACGACAGTTTCGGTAAACTTAAGCCAGCGGTGTGGCTATGCGGTTATTATTAATTATTATTCATCCCACCGTGAAGGATGAATCGTATATTCTGCAATATATTCCAGCCAGTCAGACCCTCCCGCCTCCGCCAAAATTTGACTAGAGAGAGAAAGAGAAAGACTCGTCTGCCGCTCCACTCAGCGAGCGTTACGCTCGGTAAATATGTCACCTTTCCAACGGCCGATATTTTAGTGTAAATACACTACCGCTGCAGTCAGTCAATTATTTCATTTTTTTTTTACCACCCTGTTTATATAGGATTATTTAGAATTATCTTATTACAAAGCATAACAGGGTGTTTTGTTTTGTTTTTATGGTTAAATGACGAGTGGCGAATTTTCCGTCCATTGACGAGGATTATGGTACATCTGGCAGCGGTGTTTCCCTCCCACTGGTGCTATCGTTTCCCGTAATTCATCGTCTGTTGCAAGTATAATCTTTTTGATTCGAGAAGCAATGTCATAATTCACAGTCTGTCACTTGAAAAAAGTAGGAAATATAGATAGTTTTCTTGTAATGGGTCAATATGTTCATTTACGGTTGGATGAATCAAAGAAAAGTAAGAGAAATGGAAATTAACAAGTGATTTGTGCCTTTTTTTTTTTTTTCTCTGGGGATGGTTAAGACTTGAGCATGGTCTCTGGGGATGGTTAAGACTTGAGCATGTTCTCTGGGGATGGTTAAGACTTGAGCATGGTCTCTGGGGATGGTTAAGACTTGAGCATGGTCTCTGGGGATGGATAAGACTTGAGCATGTTCTCTGGGGATGGTCAAGACTTGAGCATGGTCTCTGGGGATGGTCAAGACTTGAGCATGGTCTCTGGGGATGGTCAAGACTTGAGCATGGTCTCTGGGGATGGTCAAGACTTGAGCATGGTCTCTGGGGATGGTCAAGACTTGAGCATGTTCTCTGGGGATGGTCAAGACTTGAGCATGTTCTCTGGGGATGGTCAAGACTTGAGCATGTTCTCTGGGGATGGTCAAGACTTGAGCATGTTCTCTGGGGATGGTCAAGACTTGAGCATGTTCTCTGGGGATGGTCAAGACTTGAGCATGGTCTCTGGGGATGGTCAAGACTTGAGCATGGTCTCTGGGGATGGATAAGACTTGAGCATGGTCTCTGGGGATGGATAAGACTTGAGCATGGTCTCTGGGGATGGTTAAGACTTGAGCATGTTCTCTGGGGATGGATAAGAAGACTGGAGGATATGCAGACTCGAACCTGCATTGTACGCACGGTTCTCTACTAACTGCAGCAGGCAGAGAGCAGCGTTGGCTCAACTGGTGAATGTATCGACGAAGTTTTGGACGTGTGAGTAAAATTCATGATGGAACTTGAGGTAATGGACGTGGGTATCACATGACCCTCCCTCCCCCCCCAGGGGGTGCTATTTCATGTGTGGCGAGGTGGCGACGGGAATGAATAAAGGCAGCAAGTATGAAATATGTACATGGGTATATACGTGTGTGTGTGTGTGTATATATATATATGTATAATGTACACGTTATAATGTATAGCTAGGTATATGAGCGTATGTGGACGTGTATGTATATACATATGTATGTAGGTGGGTTTGATCATTCTTTCGTCTGTTTCCTTGCGCTTCCTCGCCCCCCCCTCCCCCCCCCAGCCTCGCCCTTCCTCCCCAATTTTTCATTTCCCCCCTCCCCCCCTCCCCCCTCCCCCTCCCCTCGGGCCTTAAGTACCAGACGTCGTCAATAACACGTTTCCCAGGCCTAAAAGGGGCCAGCGAACTTCCCATATTGGGAGGCGGGCTGCCCATACTGAGCAGCTCCCATACTGGGCGGCGGTCGAAAGACTTCAAAAAAGAAGATAGAAAAATGTAAAATGGCTCTTTCCTAACTTTCCCACAAATCGCCATATTTCTTCTCTCTTCCCCCTGGGGGATTATGCCTTTATCTTGCTCCCAGGGGCATTGTCTCAGGGCATAGTGCCCTATTTTTTTTTTTTTTATCCCTTAAAGTGGAGGTGGCTGAGGCCAAGGTGGGTACATATTGTATCCAGTTTACAAGTCAATTAATCTCGGGTCTGGGATGGTATAGGAGACTTTCTCGACCCAGGATTATCCCACTGATTATAGGTAATGGGGAAATGGGGTTAGGGAAGGGGGGTTGAGGAAGGGTATGATGGGGAGAAAATGTCACAAGATGAGGGTGTAGATCTCGCAGGATTTTTTGTCTTAAGATTGGAGTTTAATGGGGTGAAGTAGGGGAGATAATAGGGGACAGCGAGAGAGAATGAGTTCGTAATAGGATTAGAATTGGGTCGAAGAAATGGGGTGTTATTCGGTGAAATTGGATACAGACTCGAGTGATAACTGGATGCCCTATTTCCTTGGCGGATTTCCCTAATTGGTAAGTTTCTCGTCCCTATTTACTATGTAGATATGAAAAAGAAAATTGCTTTGTTTATGGGAATCATTAAGCAGTGTGTGTGTGTGTGTGTAATGACCTGTTCGTACTGTACGGGGAGGGAGTTGTACACTGGTGGGGCCCCATCTCTTGTACTGTACGGGGAGGGAGTTGTACACTGGTGGGGCCCCATCTCTTGTACTGTACGGGGAGGGAGTTGTACACTGGTGGGGCCCCATCTCTTGTACTGTACGGGGAGGGAGTTGTACACTGGTGGGGTCCCATCTCTTGTACTGTACGGAGAGGGAGTCTTAAGAGGGTTTTGATATAGTCACAATTGTGGGGGAGAGGGTCCAGTTCTTAACATACACCTCCATGAGAGAGAGAGAGAGAGAGAGAGAGAGAGAGAGAGAGAGAGAGAGAGAGAGAGAGAATCCCCCTCACCCCACCATAACAGGTAACCAGAGCCATACCACACAAAGGTATGGAGTGTATGAAGCCATGTCGTGTGGAGGCTATATTTAAAAAAAAGAAAAAAAAGGCAAATCTATTTATATCGGATATAACATTCAATCGGTGGCTGTGTTCGGGGAATGACATCGGTAGCTATTCCCGATTCGATTACGGCGCAATGGCGGGAATAATTTAACCGACCAGATTGCATGTGGGATGGGTCCATTTTGGTGTTATTGTGTACACCATCGCACGGGGGTCTGGGATGAAGGCCATTTTCATACTCTCCCCCCCCATGACAACTTTTATATTTTCCTACCAGTTAACCCGAAAGCTTTTGTGGCCTTTTTTTTTTTATTTATTATTCTGTGCGAATAAATGGCTTGGTGTGATTTCTCTTTTGTGTGTGTAAGGGGGGCGGGGGGGGGAGAGAGGTGTTGCCCACATCTCTTAACCTTGTATATATGTATATATTTACATCTATGTGTCTGTATATATATATACACTCACACAAAGGTACCCATTTATCGATCATCCCCGACGGAAGGAGGAATACCTGGGTTGGGTGTGTGCCCACTGCCTGCCGCACCCGGGATTCGAACCCGTCCGGGCCCATGGTGACTCGTGGTCAATAAAGCCAACACCTGTGTGTGTGTAAAGTGTACAAAACTTTTGTTTTTGCTTTTTCTTTGTGTATTGAGAATGCAGAAGCAGTAACAGAGAACTGAACTGCCCTTGTTCACGATGAACCGAATCGCTTGTATGAACAATGACAACAGTAGTGTAGAATAACGACACAGACGACTTTGGAAATTAAAAAAACTGACTTGAACGTCTCCGTCTTCGGATAACGATGTTGTTGTGTTGGGAGTTCATGTTTGTCATTAAGACACGGGAGATTACAGATAAGAATTGTGATAACAGCACGGATATATTGGGGTCATATGGACCATTATTGCTAAACGTCTTGATAACGGCGGTGTACGACCCTAGAGCACGGCGGTGTACGACCCTAGAGCACGACGGTGTACGACCCTTGAGCACGACGGTGTACGACCCTTGAGTACGACGGTATACGACTCTTGAGCACGACGGTGTACGACTCTTGAGCACGACGGTGTACGACCCTTGAGTACGACGGTGTACGACCCTTGAGTACGACGGTGTACGACCCTTGAGCACGACGGTGTACGACCCTTGAGCACGACGGTGTACGACCCTTGAACACGACGGTGTACGACCCTTGAGTACTTGCTAACACCTGGACGACAAAAATGCCGTCGTCCTCCACAGTTCACCACTGGACGATGATTCTCGCTCCAGTGGCTGGTCCTGGTGGTCACGTGACCCTCCGACATGAACACTTGCAGGTGACGAACGACCTCCCCCCTTGGGAACCCTATGTACGACCCTGGACGACTACGTCCTTGAAGGGTCGTACGACTACGTGCTTGAGGTCCGGACGATTTTCCCTTCTGCAGGCACCTGCCCACCACCCTCCTCCTCCAGCCCTCACTGTGCAAGGACGACTCCTCCTCCTCCATGGACGCATTATACAAGGACGCCCTCCTCCCTCCCTCCATCCCCGGGTCGTATTACGCAAGGCGTTTCCTTCCTTGTAGGTACGACGACCTCCCCCCATTTTCTAACCGATGAAATTCTGGTTGATATTCATCGACGGTGTTTACCCCCCCCCTCCCCCCCTTCCATACACCTATGTATCCCCCAGCCTCCCTCCCCCCCACACACCCCCCCTTCTTATAACTACCGTCCCCCCTTCCCGATATCTTTCCCCTCCCCACTATCTCATCGCCCCAGCTGCAGCTCCCCCGCCCTCACAATAATCGACTGTTCACGTCCTCATCATCATTGTGGCACGGGTTGAGTGGAAGAAATGATGACCAAGGCATTTGAGAGCCTATGAGAGAGAGAGAGAGAGAGAGAGAGAGAGAGAGAGAGAGAGAGAGAGAGAGAGAGAGAGAGAGAGAGAGAGAGAACGAACCCACACACAATGCCCCAGCAAAGTGGGCTGGCCCCTAACGCTACTTAAGAGATATCTTAGTTTCTATCTACGAGTACCCACGACGAGAGACAGAGAGAGAGAGAGAGTGTGCAAGAGGAGCAAGAATTGCGTTCATTCTTAACATTTCCATAGATTTCTTTCCCCATCTTTCCTTTGTTCGATGATGATGATGATGTAACCATCTCCTTCCTCGGTCATTCCAGTCGCCTGGAACTTCTTGGTCATCAAGAAATCCATTATCTCTCAATAATTACTTTTGAATTACGACAATTACTCTAAATCATATCCTTCCCTTGTTCCCTCTCTCATATACCAACTCATCTCACTCCACAACATTTCAAATAACCCATGACTGGAAACCTTTGGATTTATATATATATATGTATATATATAAACTTCATATACATCTATTTTCAAAATCGTTGATATGAATCTAAAAAACTCGACCAGTGTAAGATTTGCATGTCCCTACAGAGCCTAGCGATGCCCACGGATGTAAATGTGAAAATACCTTTTGAAATGAGGGAGAAATAGAATCAAATTGGCCTATTTCAGATTTCATGGTCAAAAGATTCCCTTTTCAATAAGCCTATTTCATCCAAGATATGTATGTGTGTGTGTGTGTCAGAGCGAGATGTACATTTCTAAAAAAAATGAAAAAAAAGGCTATAAATTGAAGAAATTGAGTCTTTCAATGGCATGAAAAGACGCTCAAACATTTTTTTTTTTCTTTTTTCCTCCACGAAATCTGGAAAAGCTTTCAAATCAAGGTGAATGTAAGATGATGTAAAGACCCCGGTTTTAATTAACGCTTTTTTTTAATGAGGTTGGCAGTACACGGAGCCTACAATGCCTCCAGTGACATTATAAGAACACGGTGACCTCGCTATTACACCGGGGCAACCTCGCTAATAAGACTTGCAGAGCCTCGCTATAAGCCTTCGAACTTCGTTATATAAGACGGCACCGCCTCTCGCTCTTAAGACGAGGTTAACCCCCCCCCCCCCCCCCCCCGCTGTAAGGCGAGAACGTATCCTCGCTACGAGACCCCCACGACCCCCCCCCCCCCACCCAATCGCTATAAGACGATGTATCTTCGCTATAAAAACCATGGTTATATCTTCACTATAAGTAAGGGTGTTATAGGAAGCTCAGAGGACACATCTTGCATTCTGGGCTCGAGGTTCAACAGTTATACACCCCCTTCGTGAAGAAAATATTTGTTTCATGTAACTTGAGTTATATTTTGAGGCATTTAAGGGTATTTAGAAGGTATTTTTGAGGCATTTTAGGGTATTTAGACTTTTCGAGGCATTAAAAGGTATTTGGAAGTTATTTTTTCAGGTGTTTTAGGATACTTAGAAGGTATTTTTTGAGGCATTTAAGGGTATTTAGGTATTATTTGAGCCATTTGAGGGTATTAGAACTTGTTTGTGTAAAAATTTTTTACAGCGATGTTAGTGGCGAAGAAGTTAGAGAAACACCGAATATCATTTTGATCATTTCGTACGTGTGAAGGTAACACGGGAGACCACAGCTCTCAATAGCACAAAGTTTAGGTCTGTAACTTAAATATTTGTTTAACACTTTGTTTGGTCACTTGTTCCAGTGTTTGGGTCGCCCCCCCCCCCCCCCCACTGACACTCGCCTGGCCGCTTGTTAACCACATTAACTACGTCAGCAGTGGTCTCGAGGACCTAATTTGAAAAGAGGATTTTTAATGTCTGAAAGATCCCAGGAGATGAAATTAGGTTTCTTAGACGAAACTCTATGTAGACAAACGATATGTTTATCCCTGTATCTATGTCTGTATGTGTATGCATAAACCTGTGTTTGTGTATATATATGTATATATAGAGAAAGAGTGAGGGAGAGGAGGACTCTCTATATGTATATATATAAAGAGAGAGAGGGAGAGGGACTCACTCTCTCTCTCTCTCTCTCTCGCTGTGATTTCTCACAGTTGGGTACAAGTGCTCAACCCGGTGAGGCTTTTAGCACTAATTACAACCGTCAATTAGTAAGTTATAATGTTATTACGTGGAATAGAACATGGAAGTCATTTACATAAAGCTGGTGTCATATAATGTGATCGCAGTGTTGGCTCCCGATGGCAGTAATTCACTCTGCCCAAATGTTCATCGCGTTCTCGGTGTTCTTCGTAACTGTTATTGTGAACTGTGTGTGTGTGTGTTCTGCAAGATGCTGTGTGTGTGTGTGTGTGCCTGTGTACAGGTATACTTGATTGTAATTACTATATTTGTACAGTAAGGGGAAGGGAGTTCTACACTCGAAGGAGAGGGGGGGGGATTAAATGTTAGAGTTAAGGAGTTCTACGCTCATGGTGCCGCCCCCCCCCCCCCCCCCCCCCATTTCCTGAACTTCACGTACATACCATCAGGTACGCCTTATTTCTTTTTTTTTTTTTTAAAAACCTTTGTGCACTATTGGTATCCACAGTTGTCTTGTTTACTTTACGCCAACTGTACGCAGACTGCTTAGCTTCCGTGTACGCCGGTAGTCTTACGCAAGAAGAGCTGTTTATAATACACTTGACAACCTCCCACTAATGTGTAGACTTGAAGGTTGTGCTCAGGTCACCCCTCTCTCTTCTGTCCTCCTTTTGTGGACAGGTTCGTCTTCCTCGCTCTCGCTCATCTAATTCTTGCGCCATCTTGGTCACGCGCATCTCTGTCCCTTCCCAGTTTCAGATCTTAGCACTTCTTTGGATGCTGTGACCCGACTGTAGACGTATGAAGCAATTTTTGGTATTATATGTATATATTGTGAACAGTTTACCCAGAATTTCTTTGTGAACAGTTTACCCAGAATTTCTTTGTGAACAGTTTACCCAGAATTTCTTTGTCCATGTATGCGAATGTGATGAAATGATTTGCCACCGGGCAATTTTTTTTTTTTGTTTCGTAGTTGTGATCTCGAGTTTTGATGAAAGATATGACGTCATGTCTACTCCCTGGCCTCTTTCGCATTGCTTATTTGTCCTTTGGTAATATCACTTTGAGGATTCTTTTCCCCTCATTGTATCCCAACCTCGTCACCTTGCACTTGCTGGTATTACATTTCATCAACCATCTCTCAGACCAATTGTGGAATTCGCTCAGGTTAACTCCCTGTCAGCTGATGCAACCTTCGCCTTTCTGAATTTCTCTCATGACCTCAGCATCATCGGCAAACATGTTTAGGTACGAGTTCTGTCTGTCAGACAAGTCATATACATGCGCCAAGAACAGCAGTGGGCCCAAGACTCAGCCATGTGGTACTCCACTGGCGGCATCAACCCACTGCAGAAAGCTCTTCTGATTTGCACCCTTTGTTCCCTTCCAGTGAAGGAATTTACCACTGCCTTGGTCCTGCCTGTAGCTGTAGCCTCAGTCAACCTCCTAATGTGGGATAGCGTCAAAGGCTTTCTTGCTGTCCAGGAACGTACTCTCTACCCATTTAACTCTTTCATCTAAGATGGAGTTGACTCTTTTCACAAAAGTCTAGGAGATTCATGTTGGAAAAATTTTTCCCCATGTCTCCCAGTTGCTTAATTTCTCCTTTCCAAGTAGCCATTCCTTTGCTCTTTGATTATCTTTTCCATTGTTTTCCAGACTTCTGGTATTTTCCAGGGTTTTCTTTTGTCAGAGCCATGAACCTGATGTGGTTTCAAGTTGCTTTGGTAGAGCTTAAATGAGTCATTTCTATCCGTGTCTCTACCTTCCAAAACTACTACTTCCTCATCCCACCGCGTTAGTGAGGTTGTGAAAACATCTCATACTTCATGATCTGTTATCATGTCAATAGATATTTTAAAACTTAAAAGACGTAGACTCCTCATATCCTTTCTAATCATCCTCATTATCCGTTCCCTCTGAGACCCTTAGCCTGAGTAGTTGTTTGATAGCTGATAATTAGTCGTATGATGACTGATAATTAGTTCCTGATGGAAAAGTTTTGTGCTTTGTCTTCCACATGGCCGCAATATTACTTTCAAACTTTCTCTCTTCCTCACTCGTTTCTTGCAGTACTCGTTTCTTTATATATATATATATATATATATATATATATATATATATATATATATATATATATATATATATATATATAGTCCCTTTTCCCCAGTTTATACCTTACGTTATCTCTAGGATTATATGTCTTGTCTGCTTATCTTTGATTCCCTTGTTGCTCTCGTCAGCCACACAAAATTATACACGAAATGTTTTCATTTTTTTTCCTCTTCATCGGCTGATCCTACACTTGATAATTACCATTTCCATAGTTAAGCCGTTGAAGAAAAGTTAAGTCGAATGCAGATGGTACAGCATCATATCTCCCCATTTCTCTCTTCCCCTCCCTTTCCTTCCCCTCCCCCCTTTCCTTCCCCTCCCTTGCCCCCTCCCCTCGTGGTTCTCGTATGTTTCCTAACCTGTTCCTACAAGAAATTGTCATGTATACATTGTGGGAACTTGTCTCCATGATGTTGTGTGTGTGTGAGTGTCTGTACACACGAGGGTTGACGTGCGTGGAGTAGGTACACACGTCCCCTGGCTCATGTCAGGCGTCGACGACAACGCGCGAGGCAAATGGCGAGGACGACTAGTGTCCTCCATCCACACTACTACTACTAGTACTACTACCAACTACTACTATTACTACTACTATTACGACGCTATTACTTCCACTACTACTACACCCCTGGACCCCAGCTACCACCACCACGACCTGTCGTTCAGGGGAATACACGACGTCGTGGGGGGGTGTGGTCGGTCGTGCCTCTCGCCTCCACCCTCCCTCCCCCCCCCCCCGTCGTCGTCGTCGCATGCATCGGGGGGGGGGGGTCGGGTAGGGGGATGGGGGGGTATTGGGTGAGGGGGTGGGGTGGGGGGGGGTAATACGGAGAGCGCGGCCATCATGTTGTTGTTGTTGACAAGCGGGAGGGAAGGAGGGAGGGAGGGAGGAAGGGAGGGAAGGGAGGGAGGGAGGGAGGGAGGGAGGGATTGATCCTGTGTTATGATGAGGCGGCGGCGGGGGGGGAAGGGCTGTGGTGGGGGGGGGAGGATATGGAGAGGGGGGGGGATTGGCTGTAGTTGTCCGAGAAATGAGAATATAGATAGATAGATAGATAGATAGATGATAGAGAGATGGATAGTTGGATAGATATAAAGATGTCTAGATAGACATAGATCGGTACAGACAGACAGTAAATTGATACACGGGTTTATAGGCGACTCGATAGACAGACCGATAGATGAAGTCATGGAGGTGTTCGCATTTAAGTATATAAAACAAGGAAGCATTTTCTCGCAGCGCACGTCAGTAAGGTCGACGACACAAGGTCAAGACCCCGGGACACTGGACCTTTCCCCCCTGTGGTATAGCACTGTCCTCCCCACCCCTATTCCTACGCTGCTATCAACGTGGTCTTTTGTTCCTGCGATTTATCAGGGATTATCGCCTCTCTGGAATGTGTGTGTGTGTGTGTGTGTCTGTGTGTGACTGTATGCGTGTGTGTGACCATGTGTGTGTCTGACTGTATATGTGTAACAGTGTGTGTGACTGTATGTGTGTGACCGTGTGTGTGTGTGCGTGCGTGTGTTACTGTGTGCGTGTGTAAGTGTGCTTGTGCAACCGTGTGTGTGTGTGTGTGTGTGTTACCGGTAATGCAGATGCTGTTTCGCATTAGAAGGCAAATGCTTCTGTATGTTGCTTTGTGTTCGTCGTATGTAGTGTGATCATGATACCTGGGTTTATTTGTCGCCAATAATGTTCGTTTTCTATTTTGATGGCTGACGCGCGCGCGCACGCACACCAGGTCGATGATTTAGTCACGTGTGTTCAAGGGTCGTATACCGTCGTGGTCAAGGGTCGTATACCGTCGTGGTCAAGGGTCGTATACCGTCGTGGTCAAGGGTCGTATACCGTCGTGGTCAAGGGTCGTATACCGTCGTGGTCAGAAGTGTGAATAGAATACTATAATACCAAATACCAGTAGACGGTACATGTGCTACCTAACGTGACTCGTACCGTCTCGTGGTACATGTACCGTCTCATGGTCCACGTACCGTCTCGTGGTACACGTACCGTCTATCTCAGTCCTATATATTCCTCTCTAAACTTGACTGAAATCTCAGAGAAAGAAACAAATTCTCCATTAGATGGGCAGGGGGGTCGTGATGGACCAGGGGGTCATGATGGACCAGGGGGTCGTGATGGACCAGGGGGTCGTGATGGACCAGGGGTCGTGATGGACCAGAGGTCATGATGGGCCAGGGGTTCGTGATGGTCCAGGGGTCGTGATGGTCATGATGGGCCAGGGGTTCGTGATGGTCCAGGGGTCGTGATGGGCCAGGGGTCGTGATGGGCCAGGGGTCTTGATGGGCCAGGGGGTCGTGATGGGTCAGCCAGGATCGTGATGGTCCAGGGTTCGTGATGGGCCAGGAGTGTTGATGGGCCAGGGGTCGTGATGGCCAAGGGGTCGTGATGGACCAGGGGTCTTGATGGGCCAGGGGGTCGTGATGGGCCAGGGGGTCGTGATGGGTCAGCCAGGATCGTGAAACACACCTTCCTCCTAAGCGGGAGAGGTCGTCCCCCCGGTCGCTTGTCGTCCCCCCGTCCCTCCTCAACTTGTGTCGTGTTGGGAGCGTTATCGTGTGTCGCACGACAGGTGGCTGAGACGCAGACATGAAGACCAGACTGGTTGTGTGTAATGATGACGGGGGTAATGTGTCAGTCTAACAACACTGTATAACTAATATATATATATATATATATATATATATATATATATATATATATATATATATATATATATATATATATATAATTGGAAATGAAACGCTTAAGTTCCCAAGTGCACTTTCGTGTAATAATCACATCATCAGGGGAGATACAAGAAAAAAATGTCATATATATATATATATATATATATATATATATATATATATATATATATATATATATATATATATATATATATTATTGCCTTCGTTAATCCAATAGTGATAAACTGACGATCTGTTACGTCCAGCGATATATATATATATATATATATATATATATATATATATATATATATATATACATATATATATATATCCTATACAAGCTGACCACAGCTGGATCTGAAGCAGGCTGTTCATCCAGCGTTAACCTGGAGATGGCCAAGGTGGGGCCTGGTTTTGTGGAGGAATGCATTAGGAAATGAGAGTTGGTAAGGTGGGAGATTTGTGTGGGGGGCCTCAAATCTCCCCCCCCCCCTTCCCCCCAGGGGTCACGTAAAGGGGTGAAATATGTTTATTATAGGAAGCAACAAGGTGACTGCTCCTCTGTGCGTCTCTTGCAAGACACGTACATGTGAAGATATGATACACACACGCAGACAAGAATGTGTGTGTGTGTGTGTGTGTGTGTTTCATGTTAAGCAAAAAGTAACAACGGTAGCGAAAGGTCGCCTTAGAACACTATCATCGAGGATTTTCCCGCTCGAAAGGGAGTCTAACTCACCCTGCTACAGCGTAAGGTGCTATTTGGTAACTTTTACCTCCATACAATGGGTTTGTGTGTGTGTGTATATATATATATATATATATATATATATATATATATATATATATATATATATAATATTATCCCTGGGGATAGGGGATTAAGAATACTTCCCACGTATTCCCTGCGTGTCGTAGAAGGCGACTAAAAGGGGAGGGAGCGGGGGGCTGGAAATCCTCCCATCTCTTTTTTTTTAGATTTTCCAAAAGAAGGAACAGAGGGGGCCAGGTGAGGATATTCCAAAAAAGGCCCAGTCCTCTGTTCCTAACGCTACCTCGCTAACGTGGGAAATGGCGAATAGTTTAAAAGAAAAATATATATAATATGTGTGTGGTGAGGTGGTTTGATCGAGTAAGTAATGAAAGGGTAAGAGATGTGTGGTAATAAAAAGTGTGGTTGAGATAGCAGAAGAGGGTGTATTCAAATGGTTTAGTTACATGGACAGAATGAGTGAGGAAAGATTGACAAATGATATACGTGTCAGAGGTGGAGGGAAGGAGAAGCGATAGACCAAATTGGAGGTGGAAGGATGGAATGAAAATGATTTTCAGCGATTGGGGCCTGAACATACAGGAGAGTGAAAGGCGTGCAAGGAATAGAGAGAATTGGAACGATATGTTGTACTGGGGTCGACGTGATGTCGATGGATTGAACCAGGGCATGTGAAGCGTCTGGGGTAAACCATGGAAAGTTCTGTGGGGCCTGGATGTGGAAAGGGAGCTGTGGTTTCTGTGCATTACACGTGACAACTAGACACAGCGTGTAAACGAATGTGGCATTTTTTGTCTTTCTGGCGCTGCCTCGCTGGAGGGGGGCGGGTGTGAATGCTAGTTAGTGTGGCGGGGTGGACGACGGGAATGGATGAAGGCAGCGGGTATGGATGTGTATATGTGCATGTATGTATGTATGTCCATGTATGTATACGTTGAAATGTATATGTATGTATGCGTTGAAATGTATATATGTATATATGCATGTGTGGATGTTTATGTATATACATGTGAATGTGGGTGGGTTGGGCCATTCCTCGTATGTTTCTTGCGCTACCTCGCTAACGCGGGAGACGGCGGTTAAGTATAAAAAAAAGTTGGTATATAAGCGATCGGGGCCTGAACATGCAGAAGGATGAAACTCATGCACGGGATAGAATGAATTGGAACGATGTGGTATACAGGGGTCGACGTGCTGTCAATGGACTGATCCAGGGTATGTGAACCGTCCGTGGTAAACCATGGCATTGGCTTTGGGGCCTTGGATATGGACAGGGAGCTGTGGTTTCGGTGCACTGGTGAATGCTGCCTTTCTTCGTGTGTTCCTGGCGTTACTTCGCTAAAGCGATAAACGGTGAAAAGTTCTTATATATATGTGTGTGTGTGGGTGTAATAACACCACCACAAGGTAATTAAGCACACAGCAGTAACACGAGAGAACACAATCAGCCACGGGAACAGAATACCCACTTGCACTTAAGTCGTGTCCTAAGCCATAACATGGAACTTAATGACCAATTATGACGTGCATGTAAAGTACGTGAAGGGTACGCACGCATGCTGTTCCCACGGTAATTTAGTGGCGCATAGATTGGTGTAGATGGGACGATAGCGGTGGTGGCAAGGCTGGGGTGAGCACAGCGTTGTATGTACACTGATATACAGAAGGGAAGGTAGTGATGTATATCAATTTATTTTATCATGCTTAGTCGATGTCTCCCGCAATAGCGAGGTAGTTCAAGGAAACAGACGAAAGAATGGCCCAACCCACCCACATACACATGTATATACATGAACGCCCACACACGCACATATACCTATACATTTCTACGTATACACACATGTACATAGATATATATACATAGATACATGTACATACTCATACTTGCTGCCTTCAGCAAGGACGCCATTTGGTAAATCAAATGGCGTCCTAGCTTCGTCTCTTCGATGTATATCAACTGACTGTTATATTTCTCTCTTGTGTCTCCCCTGATATGATTATTACACGAAAGTGCACTTGGGAACTTATCGCGTTTCATTTTCCCCGTGAACTCGTAGGAATATCTTGATCACGCGCAAAATTGTGATCCTTTCCAATATTATATATATATATATATATATATATATATATATATATATATATATATATATATACATATATACATACGTACATATACACGCACAATGTTATAAGCAATGATGTTACCTGACACGGACCAATTCCCTTTGGTTTAAAGAAATTAAATTTCTCTGTTTTGGAATGAAAACGAGATGAGGTTTGTAGGGATTTTTTTTTTTACCTTTTCGCCAGTATGTTATAGTTGTGGTATAAAGCCCTTGAGCACGACGGTACGACCCTTGAGCACAATGATGAGAAACTCGTGAGCACGACAGTACGATTCTTGGGCATGACGTACGACCCTCGAGAGTAATTCCCTGAGTAGTCTTTCGTAAGAGTCGGGCTCGTAATATATATATATATATATATATATATATATATATATATATATATATATATATATATATATATATATATATATATATGGTAGATGGACTGGAAGAGGACCTGAGTGTTGGAGGCCTGAACATGCAAGATGGTGTAAGATGTGCACGGGATAGGGTAAATTGGAACGATTGTGGTATACAGGGGTCGACGTGCTGTCATTGGAAATAACTAGGGCATGTTATGTGGTTAGGGAAAACCACAGAAATTTAGGTTTTTTGGTACACTAACTAAAGAATGGATGTAAACGAGAGTGGATGTGGACGGTTAAAGCCATTTCATCGTCTGCTCCAAGCGCTACCGTGCTAACGCGAGAAACGTCGAACAAATACACACAGACACTCTCCCAACATGAGATATTACACTTTAACACACTTGTGGTCTTGGCCACCGTCCACACACGCACACCACGTCAAGCCTTTCCAAGTATTGCAAATCCCTGAACGAAAGAACCAAGGAAAAGTATATATATATATATATATATATATATATATATATATATATATATATATATATATATATATATATATATATATAATTATGCGTATTTGTATTGATATACAGTACAAGATTAAGGATACACTCACCTATCTCGTTAGATGTAGTTCAAGAGTCGAGGAGCACAACCCAGTTGTAATCCCTGGTTGTGAGGACCACGTCATCTACCATCGCAAATATTGAACGTCTTGTGTCGCTTGTCTGACTTTGCCAAGTTTAAGGATTGCATTTTGCCCCAGTCTGACGTTTGGTATATTTCTCTCCTCCTGCTTGACAGGTGGATTTTTCAGCCAAAAGAGGGTGTTTTCCCCAAGGGGGACTGGGGGTTTGGGTCTGATGCCCCCTCTTCCCCTTGCCCCTAATTGAAGGGGAGGAAGAGGATTAGGGGGAAGAAGAGGATGGGGGGGAAGAGATCCTCTTACAAAATGCTGGGGGTCGTGAGTCAAAACTTTGAGCTACTGGGGTCGAGCCTTGTTTGACCTGGTGTCGCTTTGGGAAGGTAATTCTGGCTTCTCGGATTCGATTTCCAAGGGGTTGTACTTCGAGTAGAGGTAGGTAGGTTGTTGTGGTGAGGAAAGGAGTTGAGTTTGGAGGATAGTAAGGGGGGGGTCGTCTCTGGCTGCGTTCGTCCGTCCGTCTCCATGATCGAAGCGACCAGCTGAAGGACTTGGTTCAAATACGGCAGAGGATGGAGGGTTAAAGAGGGGGCCCCAGGTGTACACCTCTCTCTCTCTCTCTGCACTTCTTACTTTGTCGAGAGGCCATTTCTTTCCCCGTGCAAGGCACACACAAGGGTGAATAGAAAGAAAAAAAGAAAAAAGGGGATCTGAAAGTTCGTTTGTGTCTGCACAGATTCGTCGAGGAGGACCAACCAACTCACTCACTCTCTTTGTCCCTCTGATCAATCAGACTGTTTGTGGCGGGAGGGCGACACACGCAAGTCTGTGTAAAACCCTCACAACTTGACCCATTCGGATGTAGTCTCTGTGCCTCACTTTCGTAAATCATTTTTTTCCCTTTTTTTTTTTTCCTCTCACAGTGGAAGGAGTTGAATGAATTGACAGCGTCGAGGTAGATAATCTACTTCAGGAAAGAATTAAGATTTCCAGTAAGAGTGAGACATTGCAAGGTGATATAAAACATCTTAGAATTAGACGTCTAATTCTAAAACATGATTGATTTTCGGGGAAGTGAACAAGATTTGTCTACAGAAGACGACACCAGTCAGTATGGAGGCCATAGGAATCTTTCTGTGTGTTTTGGGTGGGAAAAACACTGATTGCTGGAGGTAATATTTCTGTAGCTTCTTTGAAATGCAGTAAAATAGAGAAATTACCTGGAAATTATTTTGAAAAGAGGGAAAAAATAATCTATCATAATATAATGTGCGTTATTTATAGAAGTATGTACATTATATAATGTGCGTTATCATAAAGAAATGTATATATTAATTTTACTCGGAAATGTATTGATGGTAGAACGTCTACAATTTAATTTCTTCTCCCCATGATTTTGTGGAATTTATTCTAGTGCCATTTTACTCCCCATACACACGGCTCCCCATGATCTACATGATCTTCTATCCAGCTCCTGTATACTCCCCATACATTTCTCCCCCCCCCACCCCCCAATCCCATGATTTCTAGGCCCTTCTTCCTGTCGTATTCGACTCTCCATGATTTTTAAGACCGTCTCGCTAGTACGTACAATCCTCCCTACGTCCTCCCCCACACTCAGTGCGGGGTCGAACAGGACGAGAGATCACCCCATCTCTCTCTCTCTCTCTCTCTCTCTCTCTCTCTCTCTCTCTCTCTCTCTCTCTCTCTCCATCAAAAGAAGCCTCCTCCTCCTCCTTCATCTCCTCCATCATCCTAACTTGCTTCATCATATAAGATCATTTCTCCCCACCCCACCCACCTCCACCCCTACATCACCACTACGTACTCCGTCGTAGAAACTAATCCCCCAGCCTACCTTTCCTCCCCCTCCTACACCACTACCAGCTCCAGTATACAACCCCCCCCCCACACTCCTTCACCCCACTTTTGCCCCCATCTCTATCGTCATCACCCACTCCATGTCTAGCGCTCTCTCCCCATCCATCACCTGTACACACCTCGCATTACTATAAGACAACCATCACCCTTATGGTCCTCCCTTATTTTTTTCTCCCTTGGAGGCTTCTCTCACCCACACCTTTAAATGGGTGTGTGTGTGTGTGTGTGTGTGTGTGTGTGTGTGTGTGTGTGTGTGAGGGCGCTACATGGCCAACGGGATCAGCAGGGAACACCTAGATAACGCTGGGAATAGATTTTCTGATGGGGGGGGGCCTTCATCCTCCCCCCTTCTCTCCTCCTCCTCCCCACATCAGAAATCCCACTGAAGCTGGGTTACCACTACCTTGCTATCTTGGTCTGGACCCAGACCTGCCAAAAATCACACGGGGGCGCGAACCTGCATCTCTCTCTCTCTCTCTCTCTCTCTCTCTCTCTCTCTCTCTCTCTCTCTCTCTCTCTCTCTCTCTCTCTCGTGCTGGTGTGTGTTTGTGCGTTCGTCTTTTTTGAGACGATTGTGTCCCCCCCCCCTCGGCCAAATGTGATTAGCTGCCCTGGTGAAATGGTGATTGGTTGGTCCTCTCTCTCTCTCTCTCTCTCTCTCTCTCTCTCTCTCTCTCTCTCTCTCTCTCTCTCTCTCTCTCTCCTTCCTTTCCCCTCTTCCCTTCATTTATCAACTCTTCACTCTCCCCTCATATTGCAATCTTCCCTCGCTCTCTCCCTCGTCTAACTTATTCATAACTGTACCTCCACAGTCCTCGTTTTCTGTCCCTCACCCTAATCTCTCTCTCTCTCTCTCTCTCTCTCTCTCTCTCTCTCTCTCTCTCTCTCTCTCTCTCTCTCTCTCTCTCTCTCTTTCTCTACACTCCCTCCTTCCTATTCTTTCTATTTCATTCCCCTTCTGTTTTTTTTTTCATCTCCCTCTCCCCGTTTTCTGTTTTTCTTCTCCTTAGCTCCCCTCGTTACTCGTTTTATTTCTCCTCTGCATCCCCTTCCTCGTTTTCTTTCCCTTCCCCCTCCCCCCACCTCCCACTCGCCGTCTTCTTTCCCCTGCCTCACCAATCACATCCTTCCGTTTTTTTTTCTTGTACCACCTCATCATTCCCTCGCCCTGATTTCTTTCCCTTCTCCCCCTAACATCCCTGTCGTTTTCCCATGTTCTAATTCCCCCCCTCGCCTCACCTTCCCATCATCCTGTTTTCTTTTACCTACCCTTCTCCATTTTCTTTCCCCATCCACTCCTCCTCCTCCACCCCTAACACCCACCCTCCCCGTTCCCACAGCACCCCCCCCCCCCACCCAGCCAGGCTCCCAGTCCCACTGAATCCACCGGCCTGGGGGGGGGGGGGTTTCACCCCACACCTCCCCTCCCCCCGGGGCCCCCACGTGGTCCAGGCCAGGCAGGTACTTAGCATCGAACGCTAATAACTGGAGAGCCTGATCGCTGTCAAAAGGGAATTTTCGCCTTTTAGGACTTCATAACACGACATTTTCTTTTTTTTTTTTTTCATTGCCATTCGTTCGTATCGGCTCTCCATCGATCAGCAGCAGCCTTCAGCAGTTTTCTAATGCATTTTTTTTTATTGCAAATCTTTGTTGACATATTTCATGGCGCTCTGAATGTATAGTTTTATATTGTGCTTTTGTTTATAGCCGATATTCAGGGCAAGGTGGTTCAATGTTTGCTTGCTAACTTTTTTTTATATAGTTCCATGCAGTTTCCCGCGTTATTGAGGTAGCGCTTGGAATAGATGAAGTAAGGCCAAATCTGTTCACGTCCATTCTCCAGCTGTCAATGTGTAATGCAACTAAACCATAGCTCCCTATCCACATCCAGGCCCCACAGACCTTTCCATGGTTTACCCCAGACGCTTCACATGCCCTGCTTCAGTCCATTGACAGCACGTCGACCCCAGTATACCACACCGTTCCAATTCACTCTATTCCGTGCATACCTTTCACCCTCCTGTA
>NC_092230.1:38913098-38953098 GCF_036320965.1 Panulirus ornatus
TCTGGGGTAAACCATGGAAAGCTGTGTAGGTATGTATATTTGCGTGTGTGGACGTGTGTATATACATGTGTATGGGGGTGGGTTGGGCCATTTCTTTCGTCTGTTTCCTTGCGCTACCTCGCAAACGCGGGAGACAGCGACAAAGCAAAAAAAAAAATATATATATATATCGTTAATGACGTGGTCTTCATTAGGGAATTCGGTTACCAGTGCGTTTTCTGATAACATTATGATAATGTTTCTATGACTCTCTTCATCTGTCTATTGATAGATCTTCGTATGTCTGTGTCTCTCTCGGCTCAGACCACTTTTTTTTCCTATGAATTTATTTCAAATATTATCGTGCATGTTGTGATTTTATTTTCCCCTTTTCATCACTTCAGATCAATTTTCCATAAAATCTCGTTCATATATTTTTTCTATTTTTGTCTTCACTTTTGTTTCACATCTTTCTAAATCTAATTTCTTTCCCATCTCTTTTTAGCGTCCAGCCACTTGCTCTCCAATTCGGTTCCATGGGGAAACTCACATTTTCGCCTCCCAGTTTTCCCTCACGTTTCATTCTTCCATCATTTCGCCTCCCAGTTTTCCCTCACGTTTCATTCTTCCATCATTTCGCCTCCCAGTTTTCCCTCACGTTTCATTCTTCCATCATTTCGCCTCCCAGTTTTCCCTCACGTTTCATTCTTCCATCATTTCGCCTCGCAGTTTTCCCTCAAGTTTCATTCTTCCATCATTTCGCCTCCCAGTTTTCCCTCCCAGTTTCATTCTTCCATCATTTCGTTCGTATTTCTTTCTTGGATTTCCTTGCGTTCTCGATTCTTTCTTTCTCTTCCTTTATATGTATTTGATTTTTTCTTTACTGTTCCATTATTCGTGTTTTCTCACGTTTCGTAGTCTAGCGGACCACTTCAGACCATCGCGTTTTAACGGACCCAGACCATCGCGTTTTAACGGACCCAGACCATCCCGCTCTAACGGACCCAGACCATCCCGTTTTAACGGAGCCAGACCACTCGTTTTAACGGACCCAGACCATCGCGTTTTAACGGACCCAGATCATCCCGTTTTAACGGACCCAGACCATCCCGTTTTAACGGACCCAGACCATCCCGTTTTAACGGAGCCAGACCACTCGTTTTAACGGACCCAGACCATCGCGTTTTAACGGACCCAGATCATCCCGTTTTAACGGACCCAGACCATCCCGTTTTAACGGACCCAGACCATCCCGTTTTAACGGAGCCAGACCACTCGTTTTAACGGACCCAGACCATCGCGTTTTAACGGACCCAGACCATCCCGTTTTAACGGACCCAGACCATCCCGTTTTAACGGACCCAGACTATCCCGTTTTAACGGGTAAGGTTCTCCTTTTGACACACATTCTCCAAATGCCAACAGTTCCTGGGAGAGAAGGTCTTAATTTCCAATATTCACGTGACCTTAACATTAGCGGCAGCAGCTGGTCGACCCATTGCGTAAAGCCAGTACGGCAAATGGCTCTCCCTATTCGACTTCGACGTTAACGACCAGTCGACCCATTAAATAACGCCAGTAAGGCAATTGGCTCTCCCTATTCGGCTTCGACATTAACGGCAGTATATATATATATGAATATATATAGGATTTTTCACCCCCACACACGCGCGCACACCTCGAATAACGCCCATCTATAATGACCGTCTATATACCAAATGCTAAATAACTATATAGACCCGATTTAGAAGACTGTGGTTTCGATTTGGTGAAGTGATTGTTGCAGGAATATGAGGTGTCGTTTTTATTTTTTTTCCCCCTTCAACATTTAGGCTTGGCTATGATGACAGTGTGTGTGAGAGTCGATCCTGTAAGAGGTTTCGTGGCGGTGTTATGAGGTCGGATCCTTCGTTGTGACCTCTGGCGGTCCTGAAAGGCCAGAGGTCACGACCTCTCGAGGGATGTGGGTGAGACGTACGCCAGGTTTTTGTTTTCATGTGAATTTTTTTTTTTTGTGATAAGGGTTTTGATAAGTCTGCTGATAAAAACCCTTTTAAAAGGTTTTTCATTTAGGGGCTTTTGTTGAAAGGCTTTTAATAAAAACCTTTTAATAAAAGGACTTTTAGTAAGAGTTTGATGAAAGGCTGCCATTTAAGCCTTGGGCGTCTTTTGCGATGGAATGTTGGCTGATAACTTGCATAGGAAAATTTCTGTGGCTATTTATTTCTATTGGATTTCTTAAGAGGAAATTATCGTTCCCTGACCTTGACCTCGTCAGGTCATGCGCCGTCGCACTCGAGGGTCGAGCCTGATTCATCCCGGTGGGAGCACGTCGCCCCCCGTATACCACACATCGTTCCAATTTTCATTATCCTCTATACACACCTCTTACCCTCTTGAATATTTAGGCCCCGACACCCTAGGGCCACCATCACTCCATCTCCCATTTCTCCTCCGTCTCTCATTCCTCCTAACTCTCTCTACTCATAACATATTCTCAAAGTCGAAGCAAACACCATGGAGTGGGTCTGTAGGGCTTGGCTGTAAGGGGTGGCCTCTGGCCTCACTACATTATACATGACAGCAAGGCCGGCGATGTGTGTAAATGTGTCCATTGTTGTTCGTTTTTTTGTTTTTTCATGACGCTACCACGCTAAGGTAGAAGAAGCGATTAGCTACGAATACATATGTCTTATTTGTACACACACACACACACACACACACACACACACACACACACTGACGTCGAAAGTTCTCGACAGCAAACCCGAGGTACAGTATAATACAGTAAGATACAGTAATGTATAATAAAGCATTGCTATACACCGTCGAGCGTCCGTATGTGTCATAAGAAATATATTCCTTCATGTAAGTTTAGGTAAGCCCAAGCCAGAGCCAGGCCGTGCGAAGGAATCCTCGGGGGATCATTCAATTGGATGCTAATTACCTTAATGATCGTTACGCTGCTACTCGTCAGAGGCAGTTTATGTATAATGCATACAAAAAAAAAATAATTTAGTCAACTGACTGGTTATTATGGCAGTGGATCTACGCCCCTCACACTGGTGAGAGAGAGAGAGAGAGAGAGAGAGAGAGAGAGAGAGAGATACGAGTAAATAGAAGAAAATAGATAAGACTCCAAAGACTCCCGTAGACTCTACTAGGTATGTGGGCGCTCAAAAGATCGTATGCTCCATGTATTTAAATCTCATAAGAAAAAAATGAATGCTATTAGTGGAAGAAAAAAAAAGGGAGGAATAAGTCGTAGAAAACGAGCCGTGTGTGGCCCCGTTTCTTTCAATTTTCCTTTTTTTTTTTTCCTACATATCTCAACTGCTTAGAAAATGTGTTGTGTGTATTTTACCAGTCACAGAGGAATTAACATGTCGTTTTGATACCATTGTGACCATTTTTTTTATCCACACACACACACACACACACACACACACACACACACACACACACACACACACACACAGTCATCCGTAAAAAAAATAAAGGAAAGGTTTTGGTACATAGACACGTGACCTCTGAAGGCGTTCTAACGAGCATTGTTCGAACGCCTAAGAAGTTCTTCTAAGAGGGGAATACATAATTGTCCATCCAGAGTATTTACTGTCATACGTGAATTGAACGCCACAGCATTCTCCCCCGAACCGAATTGTATTCACACTGCGTTCTTTTGGACAGAACTTGACCGCGCTATGCGTTCTTTTGGACAGAACTTGACCGCGCTATGCGTTCTTTTGGACAGAACTTGACCGCGCTATGCGTTCTTTTGGACAACTTGACCGCGCTATGCGTTCTTTTGGACAGAACTTGACCGCGCTATGCGTTCTTTTGGACAGAACTTGACCGCGCTATGCGTTCTCTTGGACAGAATTTAAACGCACAATGCATTCTTCAGGACAATGTGAACGCAGAGCGTTCTCTCGGACAGAAATTGACAGCACAGTGCGTTTTCTAGGACAATTTGACCCGACAGTGCATCCTCTAGGACCATTTGACCGCATAGTGCGTTTTCTAGGACGGAATTTGACCTTGACTGCGTTCTTTCGGACCGAATTTGACGGGGAAAGCATGTCAGATCAAATTTGAACGCTGTGAAGGATTTTTAAAGCGAAACTTGACGGCGAAAGCTTTCTGACCGAATTTGACCGCGAAAGTACTTCCGTAGACCGATTTTGACCGCAAATTACGATCAAATTTAACCTGTGCAGCGTTCTATCAGAACTACGTCGTTTGAACTCCCAGAGTATTTCGTTCAAATTTTCCCCTCCCCCCCCCGTCTTCAAGCCCCACATTTGACACCCTCCCCCACCCACATACACCCCCCCCCACCACCTCGCAAAGACCATGTTAGAAAATCAGTTTTCTTACCCCCCCCCCCCCCCTTCCTTCCTCCTTCCTCCTCCCCACCATTTTCGCCCCTCGGGGCCCATTTGAACCCGAGATAAATCTCGGCGTCCGTATGAGAGGAGTACTTAAGACTTATTATGCATTACCCTCCCGCCCCCGCCCCCGCCCCCGATACATTGCGCGGTGTTGCCACCTGCAGAGCGCGCGCTTTTACCTCCCCTCTCCCCCACAACCCCCCTCCCCCCCACACCCCCACCACGCCACTCCCTAACAAATGATACCGGGGCAAACCTGGTTTAATCTCATTTGCATATTACGGCAGAACGCAACATGATAGTCCCCGAAGTGCGCCTAGGTGAGGGGAATGGGGGGGGGGGGGGGAAGAAAGTGGGAGAGGAGAGGAAAGTAGAAAAGTGATTGAAGGTGAAATGGAAATTACTGCTAAGTAAACAGTGTGTAACGTTACCAAGTAGTATTTTTTCCACTTTTTTTTTAAATAGATAATTTCTTTCACATGGAGGCTTGATATTGATATAAATCTTCAATAAATACTAAAATTCATTTCAAAAATGAAATTAGTAATAGATATAGCCAATTAAGACAGCAATATATATATATATATATATATTTTTTTTATACTATTCGCCATTTCCCGCGTAGCGAGGTAGCGTCAAGAACAGAGGACTGGGCTCTTGAGGGAATACCCTCACCTAGCCCCCTTCTCTGTTCCTTCTTTTGGAAAATTAAAAAAAAAAAAGAGGGGAAGATTTCCAGCCCCCCGCTCCCTTCCCTTTTAGTCGCCTTCTACGACACGCAGGGAATACGTGGGAAGTATTCTTTCTCCCCTATCCCCAGGGAGGGGGCGAAAATTCTGGGGGCCTTGAAGAATGTGTGGAAGTCGAGAATATTATCTCGGAAAGCAAAAATGGGTATGTTTGAAGGAATAGTGGTTCCAACAATGTTGTATGGTTGCGAGGCGTGGGCTATGGATAGAGTTGTGCGCAGGAGGATGGATGTGCTGGAAATGAGATGTTTGAGGACAATGTGTGGTGTGAGGTGGTTTGATCGAGTGAGTAACGTAAGGGTAAGAGAGATGTGTGGAAATAAAAAGAGCGTGGTTGAGAGAGCAGAAGAGGGTGTTTTGAAGTGGTTTGGGCACATGGAGAGAATGAGTGAGGAAAGATTGACCAAGAGGATATATGTGTCGGAGGTGGAGGGAACGAGGAGAAGAGGGAGACCAAATTGGAGGTAGAGAGATGGAGTGAAAAAGATTTTGTGTGATCGGGCCTGAACATGCAGGAGGGTGAAAGGAGGGCAAGGAATAGAGTGAACTGGAGCGATGTGGTATACCGGGGTTGACGTGCTGTCAGTGGATTGAATCAAGGCATGTGAAGCGTCTGGGGTAAACCATGGAAAGCTGTGTAGGTATGTATATTTGCGTGTGTGGACGTATGTATATACATGTGTATGGGGGGGGGGGGGGGCTGGGCCATTTCTTTCGTCTGTTTCCTTGCGCTACCTCGCAAACGCGGGAGACAGCGACAAAGTATAATAAAAAAAAATAATATATATATAATATATATATATATATATATATATATATATATATATATATATATATATATATATATATTTTATACTAATCGCCATTTCCCGCATTAGCGAGGTAGCGTTAAGAACAGAGGATGAGGACTGGGCCTTTGAGGAAATATCCTCACCTGGCCCCCTTCTCTGTTTCTTCTTTATATATATTTCTTATATATATATATATATATATATATATATATATATATATATATATATATATATATATATATATAAACATTGGAGCAATCGGTAACCGAAGGTGAATTAACCAGAGTTTTCCAATATTTTTTTTTTGTTTCATCTTGTTTTATCTCCGTAGCCAAGATTAAGTCCTATGCAAATGAGAATACTAACGACCCTTCCAATATATTCTATTACCCCCTGAATACGTTCCCACTTAGGTCTATGGGGCTGATCACCCCTCCCCCACCCACTTCACCCCCTCTCACCCCTTGTCCAATACCGTTAAGAGAGGGGAAAAAAACGAGAGAAATGGAAATAAACGATAATGTAGGTATTTGTTTGTGTGTGTTTGTGTGTGTGTGTGCACTGTGTGTGTATGTGTGTGTGTGTGTTTGTGCAGTGTTTGTGTGTGTGTGTGTGACAATCAATGAATGGCCTTTGGCGTTAACGAAATGTATAAAGGAAAGAAGAAAGGTCCTCGTTAATGACCTCGTTAGACAGATGGGTTAACGAGAGATACACGAGGTTGGGGAGGATGGGAGGGGGGGGGGGGGGGTTGGTCGTGCTTGTGTCGTTAAGCACCCAATGGGGGGGAAATGGTAGTTCTGGGAGATGATGCTGTGGGAGTGTATTTGTGTTCGAGTGGTTCTCTCTCTCTCTCTCTCTCTCTCTCTCTCTCTCTCTCTCTCTCTCTCTCTCTCTCTCTCTCTCTCTCTCTCTCTCTCTCTCTCTCTCTCTCTCTCTCTCTCTCTCTCTCTCTCACCCCAAATTAAACGTGAGACAGAGCCCCATCACTCTCCATCTCCGAGGAAGCGTCCATTAATCACATCGTAACCCTGATATACTGAGCCGCGGGAGCAGCCATGCATACATACACTCTCTCTCTCCCTCCAGGTTATATCCGGGTTGCGTTATAATAATGGCGGCTCGCCAACCGCTAATGACTAATCAATGTTTATTCATGGTTGATTAACTCTTTTCACCGTTGGAGGAGCGTATATATATATATATATATATATATATATATATATATATATATATATATATATATATATATATATATATTCCTATGAGTCCACGTGGAAAATGAAACACAATAAGTTCCCAAGTGCACTTTCGTGTAATAATCACATCGTCAGGGGAGACACAACAGAGAAATATAAGTCGGTTGATATCCATCCAAAAGACGAAGCTAGGACACCATTTGGTAAACATGCGAATGTCCAAGACAATCGCATGTTTACCAAATGGCGTCCTAGCCTCGTCTCTTCGATGTATATCAAATGACTATATTTCTTTCGTGTATCTCCCCTGATGTGATGATGACACGAAAGCGCACTTGAGAACTTATCGTAGACGGAAGGGATACGTCACTGACCCGCCACAAGCTCCCGAGTGTGCCATCCTTGTACAGGAGGAACACCATCCTGGGTTACGAAGGTCAGAGAGAATCAGACGAGCCCACCCTGACCTCAGCTCCGCATCCGGATAGTAACGGTTTCTGTTGACCTATTTACGGTTTCTGTTGACCTACTTAGTGTATTTAGTGATAGATTTTCCATAAATATTTCCTATATTCCTACCTGGTGCAATTTTGATCTGTGTTTTTCCTTTTAATATGCTATGTGCCTTTTTTTTCTTGTATTTTGCGTTTCCCATACGCTTGTTTTATGCCGCGTTTTTTTAAGTTTCCTGATGACGCCTGTGTGAAGGCGAGAGCTTGAATGTAATAAATGGTGGACTACGGACAACTGGTGTTTCATCACTCAACGAATGGTAGAATAATACTAAGAAAAAATGAAATTAACTACAAATGTGCTGTCGTATTCACTTCTGTGCATATATATATATATATATATATATATATATATATGTGTGTGTGACTGGAACGTACATATTTGCATACGTAAGTTCCTTACAAATTCTCGAGGAAGCAGAGCCCATGTCCTCAAGCAGAAGCGCTCTGGCTGTACACGTCCAGCAGGCCGGGATCTGAGAAGATTTTCCTACACGATTATGCAAATTCTTCTCCCCCCCCCACCATCCATGTAGGGGGTCCGGGGAAAATGGCAGGAGAAATGGAAGGGAAGAAGGGAGATGTGGAAAGGTGAGAGAGAGCTCAAAGGGATGTTGTGTGTGTGTATGTGTGGAGTACAGTATAAGGACGCTTATTAGGGTGATGGGGGGGGGGGGAGAGGTAAGATGATAAAGAACGGAAGATGAAATTTCATAAATGGTTCGTTCCAGGCTGGCTGTATAACCCCCTGCACGCTGGGATGAGGAACGGAACACTGTTAAAAAGTCAATGGGTGGAATAGAAGGAAGAGGAAGGATAGAGATGAGAGAGAGAATGGGAAAGAGAGAGAGAAATTAAAAGAATACATTAGGTCAGGAACCCACACGTGTGTGTGTCTCCCAATCCCTCCCCCCTCCTTGTAACGGCCCCATACTCCATCCCAGTAAGGTTAGGTCATCCGGTAATTAACCCATAAAAGGATTTACCTTTTAATAAAGACTTAATCCGGTTAGATTTGATCCTTTTGAAAAAGTTAGTATATCTTTGAGGAAACCACCACTAGACACGCTTTTCATGTTACGTTTATATATGTATATGATGTGTGTGGGTGGGTGGTATACCGGGGTCGACGTATTGTCAGTGGACTGAACCAGGGCATGTGAAGAGTCCAGGGTAAACCATGGAAAGTTTTGTATGTATGTGTGGGGCCTGGATGTGGAAAGGGAGCTGTGGTTTCGGTGCATTACACATGGCAGCTAGAGACTGAGTGTGAACGAATGTGGCGTCTCCGTTTATTCGTGGCGCTACCTCGAGAAAGCGGGAAATGACGGTTACGTAACAGGAAAAAAAAATATAGATTTACTGCTCTAGTTGCTAATTGTGTATTATTCCCCAATTACGGGCTTCAATTATCTGTCCTGCTCGTGTCATTAACCAAACATTGTCACTTGAGCATTATACAGAGAGGTAACCGTTTGTATAATTATCTCCGCTTAATTATGCCATTAGTCGTGTGACCAGCCAGCAAGCAAGCGGTGGTGGTGGGTCTCGCTGTGTCAAGCGGTTTGATTCTTTCAAGCGCTTTCTAGGTCAAGTGGTTTGTATAGTCCAGCGGGTTAGGTTCGAGTGGTTTACATATCTAAACCATTTTGGTCATAGAATGAACAAAAGGTTTTTAAAGCAAGGATAAAGCCGGGTTTTCATTATAATCAAGCGTGTTTTTTTTTTCCCCCTCTCCAATAGTCGCCCAAAACCAGGTATTTTTATCTGCCTTCATTATAGGAAAGTGACACACACACACACACACACACACACACACACACACACACACGTACGTGTTTCCAGGTGGAATATTCATATCAGTACCTGAGCGCAGTTGTGTGTGTGTACCACCTGCACGTCATCATCATGACCAAATATATGAAGAAAAAAAAAAAAACTTAAGAATTATCCTACGTAATCAAACCATTTTCCTCTGTAGAGTTTCGTGACGAGTGAATTATTTACAGTCGAACATGCCACCGGGGGAAAAAAGAAATGTAAAGTGCGTTTAAATTCTCTTGAGTGACTTCGAAATTTACTGCAGGATTTTTACACACACACACACACAAACCTACCACGACACACACGCACACACACACACATCACAGGAAGTGCACTTAAAGAATATCATAATAATGTCTACATTCTTTCGTATTTTTCGTTATGATGAAATCCGCTGGTAAACAGATGTAAACACGCCACCTCTTGCAAACACACAGACCTGACCAGTCGTCTGGGAGTGTAAATATGAGGATAAAATACATGTTTTACTGTGGGGGGGGGATGATGGTTTTACTGTGGGGGGGGATGATGGTTTTACTGTGGGGGGGGATGATGGTTTTACTGTGGGGGGGATGATGGTTTTACTGTGGGGGGGATGATGGTTTTACTGTGGGGGGATGATGGTTTTACTGTGGGGGGGATGATGGTTTTACTGTGGGGGGATGATGGTTTTACTGTGGAGGGGATGATGGTTTTACTGTGGGGGATGATGGTTTTACTGTGGGGGGATGATGGTTTTACTGTGGGGGGGATGATGGTTTTACTGTGGAGGGGATGATGGTTTTATTGTGGGGGGGATGATGGTTTTATTGTGGGGGGGATGATGGTTTTATTGTGGGGGGGATGATGGTTTTATTGTGGGGGGGATGATGGTTTTACTGTGGGGGGATGATGGTTTTACTGTGGGGGGGATGATGGTTTTACTGTGGGGGGGGTGATGGTTTTACTGTGGGGGGGATGATGGTTTTACTGTGGGGGGATGATGGTTTTTTTCTACGAGTATGTTTACCTGCCTTGTTTTGTGTTGGTATCGGTCTGTTTCTTCCGCGCCTCTCTCTCTCTCTCTCTCTCTCTCTCTCTCTCTCTCTCTCTCTCTCTCTCTCTCTCCTCACTTTCCTCATTGTCTTTTTACTTATTCTCTCTCTCTCTCTCTCTGTCTCTCTCTCTCTCCTCACTTTCCTCACTGTCTTTTTACTTATTCTCTCTCTCTCTCTCTCTCTCTCTCTCTCTCTCTCTCTCTCTCACACACACCACCCTCCGCACCCTCTCTCTCTCTCCTTCGGTCACACCGCTACCTTCACTACGCCATCCCTCCTTACCCCCCCCCCCCACACACACACGGGAATAACCTCTGTCAGTGGCACACTCAGGGGGGGAGGGGGGGGCAAGATTGGCTGGTCTTCATCCCAGCCACCGTCTTGTACGGGATCCGAGGAGGAGGGGGGGGACCCTCTCCCACCCACCCCACCCCCATGAAAGGGATGGGCGGGTGGGGGGGTGTTTTCATTTCCCTCCTAGGGATGACGTGTTATGGCAATGCTGCTGCTGGGAGGGGGGGAGGGGGTGGTAGGGGAGGGGAGGGGTGGGGGGGGGTTGTAGTAGTTAGTGGCGGAGCAGTAACGCCACTTAACGTTGTGAGTGGTCGTTCCTCCTGATCCTGGGTGATGGTTAGTGGTAGTGGCGGGCTCCACGAGAGAGAGAGAGAGAGAGAGAGAGAGAGAGAGAGAGAGAATATGGACTATTTAAAAGTGAGCCAGAGGGCTGGGTGGTAAAGCTTGCCTCCTCCTCCTCCTCCTCACACTGTATGAGTGACACGCCCCCGCCCCCCCCCCCCGTGTGGCACAGGTGAGGTACAATATCATTCTAGAGATTATGAGTGTGTGTGTGTGTGTGTGTGTGTGTGTGTGTGTGTGTGTGTGGTGTGTGTGTGTGGTGTGTGTGTGTGTGTGTGTGTGTGTGTGTGTGTGTGTGTGTGTGTGTGTGTCGTTACGTCCCTCATGCAAGTGCAGGGAGAGTGAGGCTAGCAACGCCTATGAGGAGACTTGGGGGGGGGGGGAAAAAAAAAACCAAAACCAAAACCCCCCCCTTTATATGAGTAGATAGAAAAGGGGTTTAAAAAGGCCATTTGGAGTCCACTTATTGAAAGTAAAAAAAGTTTCCTTAACACTTTTCAGTAGAGAAGGGAACTCGTTTAAAGTCCTTCAGATAAATGAGTATAAAAGGGACAGTTTATTTAAGGGTATACGAGTTTATTTAAGGGTTTATGAAAGGATGATTAAAAGACTTAATTAAAAAGTCATTGCGTTTTGGGGTAAGACGAACTGCAGACGTGAGAATGTACAGTGGGCGGGTTGAACACCGGGGGATACAATGGGCGGGTTGAAAACCCCAGTGTGGGATTAGTGGGGTTAGTCAAAAAATTTGTGATACAGTTTGGGGGGGGGTTAAACACTAGGACAGATACAGTGGGGGGGTTAAAACCCCTAGTGAAGGGTTTCAGTGGGTGGGGTTAAACACTGTGACAGATACAGTTGGGGGGGTTTTAAAAACTAGTGGGCAGATACGTGGGGGGGTTAAACACTAGTGAGATACAGTGGGTGGGTTGAACACTAGTGACAGATACAGTGGGTGGGTTAAACACTAGTGAGAGATACAGTGGGTGGGTTAAACACTAGTGACAGATACAGTGGGTGGGTTAAACACTAGTGACAGATACAGTGGGTGGGTTAAACACTAGTGACAGATACAGTGGGTGGGTTAAACACTAGTGACAGATACAGTGGGTGGGTTAAACACTAGTGACAGATACAGTGGGTGGGTTAAACACTAGTGACAGATACAGTGGGTGGGTTAAACACTAGTGACAGATACAGTGGGTGGGTTAAACACTAGTGACAGATACAGTGGGTGGGTTAAACACTAGTGACAGATACAGTGGGTGGGTTAAACACTAGTGACAGATACAGTGGGTGGGTTAAACACTAGTGACAGATACAGTGGGTGGGTTAAACACTAGTGACAGATACAGTGGGTGGGTTAAACACTAGTGACAGATACAGTGGGTGGGTTAAACACTAGTGACAGATACAGTGGGTGGGTTAAACACTAGTGACAGATACAGTGGGTGGGTTAAACACTAGTGACAGATACAGTGGGTGGGTTAAACACTAGTGACAGATACAGTGGGTGGGTTAAACACTAGTGACAGATACAGTGGGTGGGTTAAACACTAGTGACAGATACAGTGGGTGGGTTAAACACTAGTGACAGATACAGTGGGTGGGTTAAACACTAGTGACAGATACAGTGGGTGGGTTAAACACTAGTGACAGATACAGTGGGTGGGTTAAACACTAGTGACAGATACAGTGGGTGGGTTAAACACTAGTGACAGATACAGTGGGTGGGTTAAACACTAGTGACAGATACAGTGGGTGGGTTAAACACTAGTGACAGATACAGTGGGTGGGTTAAACACTAGTGACAGATACAGTGGGTGGGTTAAACACTAGTGACAGATACAGTGGGTGGGTTAAACACTAGTGACAGATACAGTGGGTGGGTTAAACACTAGTGACAGATACAGTGGGTGGGTTAAACACTAGTGACAGATACAGTGGGTGGGTTAAACACTAGTGACAGATACAGTGGGTGGGTTAAACACTAGTGACAGATACAGTGGGTGGGTTAAACACTAGTGACAGATACAGTGGGTGGGTTAAACACTAGTGACAGATACAGTGGGTGGGTTAAACACTAGTGACAGATACAGTGGGTGGGTTAAACACTAGTGACAGATACAGTGGGTGGGTTAAACACTAGTGACAGATACAGTGGGTGGGTTAAACACTAGTGACAGATACAGTGGGTGGGTTAAACACTAGTGACAGATACAGTGGGTGGGTTAAACACTAGTGACAGATACAGTGGGTGGGTTAAACACTAGTGACAGATACAGTGGGTGGGTTAAACACTAGTGACAGATACAGTGGGTGGGTTAAACACTAGTGACAGATACAGTGGGTGGGTTAAACACTAGTGACAGATACAGTGGGTGGGTTAAACACTAGTGACAGATACAGTGGGTGGGTTAAACACTAGTGACAGATACAGTGGGTGGGTTAAACACTAGTGACAGATACAGTGGGTGGGTTAAACACTAGTGACAGATACAGTGGGTGGGTTAAACACTAGTGACAGATACAGTGGGTGGGTTAAACACTAGTGACAGATACAGTGGGTGGGTTAAACACTAGTGACAGATACAGTGGGTGGGTTAAACACTAGTGACAGATACAGTGGGTGGGTTAAACACTAGTGACAGATACAGTGGGTGGGTTAAACACTAGTGACAGATACAGTGGGTGGGTTAAACACTAGTGACAGATACAGTGGGTGGGTTAAACACTAGTGACAGATACAGTGGGTGGGTTAAACACTAGTGACAGATACAGTGGGTGGGTTAAACACTAGTGACAGATACAGTGGGTGGGTTAAACACTAGTGACAGATACAGTGGGTGGGTTAAACACTAGTGACAGATACAGTGGGTGGGTTAAACACTAGTGACAGATACAGTGGGTGGGTTAAACACTAGTGACAGATACAGTGGGTGGGTTAAACACTAGTGACAGATACAGTGGGTGGGTTAAACACTAGTGACAGATACAGTGGGTGGGTTAAACACTAGTGACAGATACAGTGGGTGGGTTAAACACTAGTGACAGATACAGTGGGTGGGTTAAACACTAGTGACAGATACAGTGGGTGGGTTAAACACTAGTGACAGATACAGTGGGTGGGTTAAACACTAGTGACAGATACAGTGGGTGGGTTAAACACTAGTGACAGATACAGTGGGTGGGTTAAACACTAGTGACAGATACAGTGGGTGGGTTAAACACTAGTGACAGATACAGTGGGTGGGTTAAACACTAGTGACAGATACAGTGGGTGGGTTAAACACTAGTGACAGATACAGTGGGTGGGTTAAACACTAGTGACAGATACAGTGGGTGGGTTAAACACTAGTGACAGATACAGTGGGTGGGTTAAACACTAGTGACAGATACAGTGGGTGGGTTAAACACTAGTGACAGATACAGTGGGTGGGTTAAACACTAGTGACAGATACAGTGGGTGGGTTAAACACTAGTGACAGATACAGTGGGTGGGTTAAACACTAGTGACAGATACAGTGGGTGGGTTAAACACTAGTGACAGATACAGTGGGTGGGTTAAACACTAGTGACAGATACAGTGGGTGGGTTAAACACTAGTGACAGATACAGTGGGTGGGTTAAACACTAGTGACAGATACAGTGGGTGGGTTAAACACTAGTGACAGATACAGTGGGTGGGTTAAACACTAGTGACAGATACAGTGGGTGGGTTAAACACTAGTGACAGATACAGTGGGTGGGTTAAACACTAGTGACAGATACAGTGGGTGGGTTAAACACTAGTGACAGATACAGTGGGTGGGTTAAACACTAGTGACAGATACAGTGGGTGGGTTAAACACTAGTGACAGATACAGTGGGTGGGTTAAACACTAGTGACAGATACAGTGGGTGGGTTAAACACTAGTGACAGATACAGTGGGTGGGTTAAACACTAGTGACAGATACAGTGGGTGGGTTAAACACTAGTGACAGATACAGTGGGTGGGTTAAACACTAGTGACAGATACAGTGGGTGGGTTAAACACTAGTGACAGATACAGTGGGTGGGTTAAACACTAGTGACAGATACAGTGGGTGGGTTAAACACTAGTGACAGATACAGTGGGTGGGTTAAACACTAGTGACAGATACAGTGGGTGGGTTAAACACTAGTGACAGATACAGTGGGTGGGTTAAACACTAGTGACAGATACAGTGGGTGGGTTAAACACTAGTGACAGATACAGTGGGTGGGTTAAACACTAGTGACAGATACAGTGGGTGGGTTAAACACTAGTGACAGATACAGTGGGTGGGTTAAACACTAGTGACAGATACAGTGGGTGGGTTAAACACTAGTGACAGATACAGTGGGTGGGTTAAACACTAGTGACAGATACAGTGGGTGGTTAAACACTGAGGAAAAGACGCCAGGCGCATTCCTTGCGTCCTTCCCCTGCCCCCCCGGAACTCAATGAAGTGTCGCACGTTCCTTCTTCCTCCTCCTCCTCCTTTTCTTCCTCTTCCTTCCTTCCTCCTCCTGCGGTAGGATGCTAGGATCCTCATGCCTCGCGAATTGGTTGGTGGCAAGGGGTGTGTTCCAGCACCCACTGTGGGTTCCTAAATACCTTCTTCTGTTCTTCCTTCGCATTCCTCCCTGGTGAAGTCTGTCCTTTAGAATGAACCTTACCCCTCTACAGTAAGCTTATCTAGCAGAACGAAGCTGGTACATTGCATGAACCTTGAACCACTAGACTAAGCTTTCGTCTGTCAGACGAAAGCTTGAGTGTAAGCTTTCATACCCGAGCACGGACGTCCCCCGGTCAAGCCACACTCACACTCACACACCCGACCGGACCTTCTCCTCTAGATTCCTCACACGAGCAGGACCTTGAGGGCGGCTCCCTGGTGACGGACGCGGTCAAGGATGCTGTCATGTGTCCTCAGACCAGCAAGCCGGACCTGAGGATGTAAAAGGACGAGGAAAGAGGTCGTACATATATATCCGCCCGTGACGCGCACCCCCCAGGGAAAGATGCTGTCGCATGGTGTATACACTCGCTCGTCTCGTCAATGTCCTAGAGTCCTCTCGGTGACTCGGGTCACTAAGGACGAAAAGGAGTTGCCCTGGGAGGAGGAAGACGCCTCTTTCTTAGGGAGAACTAAGTATTAAGTCTCGTAATCTGTCCTCGTATGGTTTGTTACGCGATGAACGAATCAATTTGGCGAGACTTCGCTGCGTTGCTTCCAGTTTGAGACTAATGTTCCAGCAGGAGACCCAGAGCTGCACTACATATTCGAGGTGTGGCCTCGCTAGACTTCGGTGCAGCAGCCAATGTGCACACTCCTTGCTTTTGCATGACTTAAGTTTCTGTTTATATATCGTAATGTCCTGATTGATTTCATGGTAGCTTGGTTATAATGGTGGGAGAATTTGAAGTGGTGGAGACAGTGACGCCGCTCTAAGAGCTCTCACAATTGGGGTGTCCTTTATCTCGTGGCCCATCCGCTCTTAATCGAGTTTTTTCATGGTTTCGTACTTGTAACAGCTGACATTTACTGGCGTTAAATAGCAGTAGCCCCTTTTTTTTTTTTAAAGCTCATTCGGCAATTTGATCTAGATCCACTTGTAATCTTAGCCTGTCTTCTTCAGTTAACATGGCCTTGCTGATCTTTGTATCATCTGCAAATATGGACATTAGGTTATATTTAGCCCTACGTCACCATCGTGGATGTAAATGATGAAAAGTATAGGCTCAAGTACAGATCCCTGGGGGACACCAGTAGTAACGGGTGACCACGATGATGATTCCCCCATTCATCACGTCTCTCTGCCTCCTATCACGTCACTAGGCTTCTGTCCAGTTTCCTATACAACCTGTAATCCACAAGACCCAGCCAGACATGGTGCATCAGTTTGACGTGGTGGGTAAGGGACTCGGTCGAATGCTTTTTGGAAGTCCAGAAATGAAATAGTATTGCTTTTGTCTTGGTTATTATATGATGTATGATGAAATTCAAGGAGGTTTGTAAGGCTTGATCTACACCTTCCTGCAACTATCATACTGCGTATTATTGATCACGATGTGTTCCAGATAAGCTGCGATTTTGTTTGATAATCGACTGCCGAAGTTTACATATGATTGATGCGAGACTAACAGGACGGTAATTGCTAAAGGTTTCAAGGCTTCCCTCGTTGAATATATAAAAGTGACGTCTGGCAATTTTTTGATTATTCGTGGATAGAAACGATCATGCCCTGGAGTCGTCTGCCTTGAATTGGTGTTAGCACTTCTCTGTAACGGTAAATTCTAGTATCATGTGTGCTATTTATCACTCGAGATTCGTGTCGTTTCTTTCTAGTTTAAAAGAGCTAAACTAACTTGTTCAGCGTTGTTGCTATGCTATTATTGCTATGCTTGTAACATCCACAATAGTTTCCTCATCTTTGTTTACTAAGGGTCATGCCCCAGTCATTACATGTTTCTTATTGATATATTTGTACAGTCTTTACGGATCTGTTACTATTTCTAACAATACTCTAAATTTTCTCTCTTGGCTTGTCTGATGAGCCTTTTCACATCTCTCCTAACTGTGTTATATCGCGCAGCAAAACTTAGTGTTATTGTCTGATTTCTTGATCTTGTCCAGTTTATTTCTGCGACGTATAACTCGTGCAGTGTCTGGGGCAGCACCGTCTAGACCTGTTGAGGGTTTTATTGTCGTGCATGGGAATGAATGTGTTAGTGCATAAACTAATGCTTTAAACTGGCCTGTTATTCTCATGGGCCTAAATCAGCAAGGACAAGACTCTTTCATTTGTCCTCCAGACCATTAAAATCTGCCCTTGTATGTATATATATATATCCCTCCAAAACATACTCCCTTCAAAACTCACCCCTCCAAAAACCAGCTCCCTCCAGAAATCCCTCCAACCCACTTCTACCCAGACAGCCCAAAAAAATGACGCTGTCGTCGAGCGGAGTGAATTAAACGCAAGGAGAGACGGCGGAGGGAAAAAAATAATAATGTAGATGGCAACTCACAAACTGGTAACACAATATTCAGGCAAGACACTACACAGTTTACACTCGCGCTCTGACACCACCCGCCTGCCACACTACAGTGGAAATTGTTTATACTGGCTCGTATAACGTGTGTGTGTATATATATATATATATATATATATATATATATATATATATATATATATAGTATATAGACCAAGAGAGAGCGCGGGGGCTTGCACCTCCTCTGGCCGTCAGGGGCCACATAATTAACGAGACATTACACGCTGCGGTGGCGCTGGTGTTACAAGAACGCAAACAAGAGACGAATCCGGATTATACCATCTCCACCTGGCGTCCGTCTTCCTGACCAGACCAGCTGCGTCTTGTTGTGGCCACCTGCTCTATCTAGGGCATGTTCCTGTTCTTGAGATATATGCGTTATATATATATATATATATATATATATATATATATATATATATATATATATATATATATATATATATATATATATATATGAATTGAGTCCTGGTGTTATCTAGATCTTTTTCCGAAGCTGCGCTACTTATAGTAGGGGAAATGGGGACTCCTTCGGCGTGGATGTTTCTTCGACGGGAGACTGTGGACTGCCAGTGATGCAGCCTCGACACGAGGCGACGTGTTGACGCGCTGTTTAGCGTCGAGCGGGCGGAACCCGGTAACACCTTTCTCTCTCTCTCTCTCTCTCTCTCTCTAATTCAGTTTGGTTCTGTACCTCGACGGAGCCGAAAGCTTTCCCTTCATCTATCTATTAAGCTTAATCCTCAAGCATCTCGTTCCAAAGCTGAGGGTACTCCTAGGCCCTCTTATGGTATGAGATAAAGCTTGATATTTATTTGTTTTTTAAAAGATAACTGAGATTATGTCCTCCTTCGCTGGGTTAAGCTATCGAGTTGCACGCCTCGCAAGCCTTTCTCTTGTCGAGTACAGAGTCGAGTCGTCCCCCACAGTGTCGATTACCGTATTCGACACCCTGACGTCTGTGTCTCTCGGGGAAATGAGACACCTGATGTCTGTCTCTCTCAGGGCAGTAACAACCCCCGTTTCTGTGTCTCAGGGCAGTAGCAGCCCTTATTTTTTGTGTTTCTGGGCAGCAGCAGCCCTGATTTCTGTGTCTAGGAGCTGTAGCATACCTGATTTCTGTGTCTCAGGGCAATAGCAGCCCTCATTTCTGTGCCTCTTGTCAATGATAACCACACAGACGTACACACTGACTCTGCCACTCTATCATTCATGTATACTCCAATATATGGGATATAGACGGCGAATGAGACAGGTACAGATGCTACACAGACACACTGACACAGACCACAGACACCTGCAAAGACAGAGACCTCAACATGTCATTATTTGCTACACAGCCGACAACATTGCTCCGTGGAACCTGTTTCACCAGCTTATTTCTTCCATGACTTTCATGGCATTTCATCGAAGCAGATGTTTATATATATAAAAATCATTTATTGATATATGAACTATATATATGTACGTATTTACACAGAACATATTGGAGATGGAAGGATGGAGTGAAGCAGAATTTGAGTATTCGGGGCCTGAACGTGCAGGAAGGTGAATGGCATGCACGGGATAGATTAAATTGGAACGATGTGGTATACAGGGGTTGGGGTGCTGTCACTGGACTGAACCAGAGCATGTGAAACGTCTGGGGTAAACCATGGAAAGGTCTGTGAGGGAGCTGTGGTTTCCATATATTACACATGACAGCTAGAGGCTGAGTGTGAGTGGATATCATGAATGAAGTCTTGAGAGGGCCTTCATCCCCAGATCTACCCGGTTCGATTAGGTCGTTGGTCGACCAAACTGTTAGAAGCCGCAGGCCCACCTACCCACAACAGCCTGGCTGGTCTGGCACACATTGTAGGTACTTGTCCCTCGCACTCCATCCTGTTTGATCGTATAAGGGAAGGTGTTGAAGAGTCTTGGAACCCGGTCCTTTTTGCGTTTGGTCTCTTTGCCCTACCTCGCTAACGCGGGAAACGGCGAGTGAGCTTGAAAGAAAGGAAATATATTTACACAAACTATTTGTATATAGAACTCTACATGTTCAGTATGTATGATCGGATATAAATGAAAGGGAAAGTTTGAAATGAACAGAGAAAATGTTTGTCAGCCATTAAACTCGTGTTGTGACCCGACTCCCATGAGCTAGTGTTTGATTGTATGAGGTTTGAATCAAGACGAAATTATTAGAGATGTGTATCATTGTTGCTACTCCGTCTGCCCCACACAGTACGTTCTGTGACGAGCGGACATAGATGGTTTGAGTTCTGATTGGTCATTTTGGGTTCATTGTACCGAAGCATGCTTCACGAATGCTTTCCCCAGTTGAAATAATGATTCGAAACTGTAATTGAAACTTTGATTCGAAACAACACCACACTCCTCCATTGGTCTTGTCATTACAGATGATTTTAAAACATTTTTTTTTAAGTCGTTGACAATATTCAGTCAGAAATGAGAAAAAAATATTGATGTATATCGATACATATTTCATTGAAGTGCTATTGTTTCGATTTTTTTTAATTTTTTTGCTTGTGTTTTTTTGTCCTGCAAATCACAGAGCAACGACACGACTTTTCATTACGTCAATTAAGCTTTTGTTGTTGGGACAAAGGCAATATCTGGGAAGCTGTACTACAATAGACAGGATCAGGTAAGGCTTCAATTAAAGTGGATCCAGTCTCATTAATCATTTTTTTTTTTCTGGGGGGTTGGGGGGGATTCGAACCGTCGACAAAGCAATAATGATCTTTGAGGTCCTGTCCCAGTGAAATTATTTTTTTGATCTCTCTCTGTCTCTCTCTCTCTCTCTCTCTCTCTCTCTCTCTCTCTCTCTCTCTCTCTCTCTCTCTCTCACACACACATTGGAGGAAAAATTGATAAGTTTTTGATTAGTATGTTTGATATTCGTCTTTATGATGGTAGCATTGTTAGTAAGAGAAAATCATTTTGAATCGATATATAGTATTAAATCTAATGTATTCCTGCGTTGTATCATGCTTATATATATATATATATATTATACATAACGGTCAAAACCCCGTTGGTTGGCATGCTTCCTGCAGCCTTATCACCTGTCGTCTGACGTACATCATGACCAACAGAGGATCAGACACAAACATGACCTGTGGTTCCGGCCGCCCGAGATGGAAATTAGATCTTTTTTTTCCCTCGTGATTTTGATGATGCGAGCGATCACTAATTTGGCCATTATAAGAAACGTGTGTGTGTGTGTGTCTGTATGTTTGAAGGAATAGTGGTTCCAACAATGTTGTATGGTTGCGAGGCGTGGGCTATGGATAGAGTTGTGCGCAGGAGGATGGATGTGCTGGAAATGAGATGTTTGAGGACAATGTGTGGTGAGGTGGCTTGATCGAGTGAGTAACGTAAGGGTAAGAGAGACGTGTGGGTATTGATTGAGAGGGTGAAGGCATGTACAGAGCATCAGATTGGGGAAGAGCAGTGCGGTTTCAGAAGTGGTAGAGGATGTGTGGATCAGGTGTTTGCTTTGAAGAATGTATGTGAGAAATACTTAGAAAAGCAAATGGATTTGTATGTAGCATTTATGGATCTGGAGAAGGCATATGATAGAGTTGATAGAGATGCTCTGTGGAAGGTATTAAGAATATATGGTGTGGGAGGCAAGTTGTTAGAAGCAGTGAAAAGTTTTTATCGAGGATGTAAGGCATGTGTACGTGTAGGAAGAGAGGAAAGTGATTGGTTCTCAGTGAATGTAGGTTTGCGGCAGGGGTGTGTGATGTCTCCATGGTTGTTTAATTTGTTTATGGATGGGGTTGTAAGGGAGGTAAATGCAAGAGTCCTGGAAAGAGGGGCAAGTATGAAGTCTGTTGGGGATGAGAGAGCTTGGGAAGTGAGTCAGTTGTTGTTCGCTGATGATACAGCGCTGGTGGCTGATTCATGTGAGAAACTGCAGAAGCTGGTGACTGAGTTTGGTAAAGTGTGTGGAAGAAGAAAGTTGAGAGTAAATGTGAATAAGAGCAAGGTTATTAGGTACAGTAGGGGTGAGGGTCAAGTCAATTGGGAGGTGAGTTTGAATGGAGAAAAACTGGAGGAAGTGAAGTGTTTTAGATATCTGGGAGTGGATCTGTCAGCGGATGGAACCATGGAAGCGGAAGTGGATCATAGGGTGGGGGAGGGGGCGAAAATTTTGGGAGCCTTGAAAAATGTGTGGAAGTCGAGAACATTATCTCGGAAAGCAAAAATGGGTATGTTTGAGGGAATAGTGGTTCCAACAATGTTGTATGGTTGCGAGGCGTGGGCTATGGATAGAGATGTGCGCAGGAGGATGGATGTGCTGGAAATGAGATGTTTGAGGACAATGTGTGGTGTGAGGTGGTTTGATCGAGTAAGTAACGTAAGGGTAAGAGAGATGTGTGGAAATAAAAAGAGCGTGGTTGAGAGAGCAGAAGAGGGTGTTTTGAAATGGTTTGGGCACATGGAGAGAATGAGTGAGGAGAGATTGACCAAGAGGATATATGTGTCGGAGGTGGAGGGAACGAGGAGAAGAGGGAGACCAAATTGGAGGTGGAAAGATGGAGTGAAAAAGATTTTGTGTGATCGGGGCCTGAACATGCAGGAGGGTGAAAGGAGGGCAAGAAATAGAGTGAATTGGAGTCATGTGGTATACAGGGGTTGACGTGCTGTCAGTGGATTGAAGCAAGGCATGTGAAGCGTCTGGGGTAAACCATGGAAAGCTGTGTAGGTATGTATATTTGCGTGTGTGGACGTGTGTATGTACATGTGTATGGGGGGGGGGGGTTGGGCCATTTCTTTCGTCTGTTTCCTTGCGCTACCTCGCAAACGCGGGAGACAGCGACAAAGTAAAAAAAAAAAAAAAAAAAAAAAAAAAATATAAACATACTATTCGCCATTTCCCGCGTTAGCGAGGTAGCGTTCAGAACAGAGGACTGAGCCTTTGAGGGAATATCCTCACTTGGCCCCCTCCTCTGTTCCTTCATTCGGTCTCTATAAGTGTCGGGGGAAATAATAACAAGACTAGCAGCGGAGAGAGAGAGAGAGAGAGAGAGAGAGAGAGAGAGAGAGAGAGAGAGAGAGAGAGAGAGAGAGAGAGAGAGAGAGTGGGGAGGGAACCAAGTGTGTGTGTGTGTTTGGCATCGTGTGTGTATATTGCACAGAGTGGCTAGGTTTAGAGTTACACACGGGTAACCTAGCACGCCCGGGTCTTAACATAGGAGAACATAGCTCCACTCCCTCTGTTGTTATCCTAAATTATGTACGCAACAAAGGAAGACACTGCCGTACTTTGCTCTGTTATACTGTATGGTGCTGTGCTATCTTAATAAAGGAGGGCATGCTATAGTCGACATTCTATATTTTGCTATATTAAGTTGAGACGTGCTATAGTCCATGCATAGGATAGATAATGGCTAGTGTGTGTGTGTGTGTAGGTAGATTAGACAGACATAAGTAGATTAGATAGATTCAGATGGATAATGTTAATACATCGATTCCCTGTGTCTTACACGTCGCTTAGTTGTCCAGGGTTCGAAACCTCTGTAATAGAACTGCTCAGAAAAGCCAGATTTCATTGCCTTCAATTTTGATCTCTGTGACTGAAGATGATTAATGAAACTTCCTAATTATAACTTGAGGAGAAAAAATATCGACGTAGTCATTTAATACACAAAAACAAAAAGATTATGAAATTTTATGAATTATGATTAAAGGTTTAATGAATAATGCATAATATTATAGAATAATTAGAAAATATCGACTCTCTCGCGTTTTCGTTTTCTTTTTTTGCAAGACCATTATCAAAGAAATTCCTTTGAAGGGCAGATTGCCTTGTTTAGATTTAATTGCTGTTTGGCGACGTATCTGATAGTTTCGAACCCAATCTGAAATGTATGAAAGGAAAAAGGAAAAAAAAAATTGCATACCTGTTTATGCGCAGTTTCAATTAACTTTATTTTTTAATTAAATTAATGAGTATCAAAACCAAGTAAACTTAACATTCCACCAGCTGTAATAACTGCATTAATGTCTTGTTAGGAATTCGAACAAATCCTGTATATTAGTCCAGTAAACAGAAGAATAAAGGAATTATCCAAATTGGCAAGAATGTTATAAAAATTTTTTTGCTAATATTTCAGTATAGAAATTTTTTGCTTATATTTCAGCATAGAAATTATTTTTTTGCTTATATTTCAGCATAGAAATTATTTTTTTGCTTATATTTCAGCATAGAAATTATTTTTTGCTTATATTTCAGCATAGAAATTATTTTTTGCTTATATTTCAGCATAGAAATTATTTTTTGCTTATATTTCAGTATAGAAATTATTTTTTGCTTGTTTCAGTATAGAAATTATTTTTTGCTTATATTTCAGTACAGAAATTATTTTTTGCTTATATTTCTGTATAGAAATTTTTTGCTTATATTTCTGTAGAATTATTATATTTTATTATATTATTGGAGTAGTTATTGAATGAATATAAATATTAGTAATGGAAGGTTTGAGGTCATTGGACGAATACAGTAGCGTTTTGAAACTCTGGAGGATGTGTCTTGTACAGTTCTCAGAATATAAATAGTTTGATCTCAAAGGTAAAACTTTGTGTTCAAGAGAAACGTGTGTGGATCTTGCAAGAGATAGAACTTAACTTTAAAGGAGGAGGTGAAGGAGCTGGTCTGATTTGTGTATCTCTTGTGAGCAAGGGTCTCTCTCTCTCTCTCTCTCTCTCTCTCTCTCTCTCTCTCTCTCTCCTATCGTCGTCCCTCTTTTCTAATCTCTCTCTCCCTCCCCATCCCATCTCTCTCATCTGTCTCTCCATCTTCCCGCGGTCTGGTCTCGCCTAGCGCACTTGTCATACGGGAGAGTCGAATTGAGAGAGAGAGAGAGAGAGAGAGAGAGAGAGAGAGAGAGAGAGAGAGAGAGAGAGAGAGACTACCCTCATAATCATGTCTCAATCAAGAGAGTCCCTCGTCAGGGCAGTGGAAGGCCCTCATAACCCCTTTATCAAGACCAGTGAGAATTTAATGAGGTCATTTGCATTCTCTCTCTCTCTCTCTCTCTCTCTCTCTCTCTCTCTCTCTCTCTCTCTCTCTCTCTCTCTCTCTCGCCAATCTCGAGAGAAAAAGAAAGACTGATTTATATCATTTTTCTATATATTTCATAACGAAAGACTGATAGATAATTACAATACTTTGATCGTAATGACCATACTTTATTGATGGATAGAAAATTACCATTCTTTATTGATAGTAATTACCATACCTTAATGATGGATAGATAATTACCATACCTTATTGATAAATGATTAACATACCTTATTGATATATAGATAATTACCATACCTTATTGATAGATAATTACCGTACGTTTTTTCCCCTAATTCTCACTGTATTTGTTAAACCAGTAAAACAAACTTTTGGCTTATGTCTGAAAATAAAGAAGGGGGGGGGGATGGGGGAATAAAGGGAATGGGAGAGGGGAGGATGGGGGAATAAAGGGAAGGGGAGAGGGGAGGATGGGGGAATAAAGGGAAGGGGAGAGGGGAGGATGGGGGAATAAAGGGAAGGGGAGAGGGGAGGATGGGGGAATAAAGGGAAGGGGAGAGGGGAGGATGGGGGAATAAAGGGAAGGGGAGAGGGGAGGATGGGGGAATAAAGGGAAGGGGAGAGGGGAGGATGGGGGAATAAAGGGAAGGGGAGAGGGGAGGATGGGGGAATAAAGGGAAGGGGAGGGAAGGAAGGGGGAATAAAGGGAAGGGGAGGGAAGGAAGGGGGAATAAAGGGAAGGGGAGGGAAGGAAGGGGGAATAAAGGGAAGGCGAGGGAAGGAAGGGGGAATAAGGGATATGGGAGGGAAGGAAGGGGGAATAAAGGGAATGGGAGAGGGGAGGGGATGGTCATGGCTCGTAATTCCAGGTCATAAATTACTTTAATTAAGCTTCATGTTTAATGAGCAGCCTTTGGAGGGTCTTTACCATACACGATTACATTTTTTTTTTGTTCTTGTTTTTGCTGATTGGATGAATGGAGGAAAGTTATAACTGTGAACTGAAATAGGTTAACGCATTTTGAGATAATGTCTTGGGATTATATAAGATGTATGCTTTTAAACAAGCGTAGTTAGTTATTAGTAAGGTAATTAAAAGGTAATTGTAGGTTGGGGAATTATATTTTGAATTTCCCCGATACCTTGTATAATGTGATTGTGTTACATGTTAGTTAACGTATGCTTAGAAGCTATTTATCATATATAGAGGCCTAGTATTGTAGACCGTATGTCCTTTTGGCATAAAATTTAAATTCCTACATATGAAACCTTAACAATGTTGAGGTTTCTGAATACGAGACAGTAAATATAATCAAGTTTTTAAAAGGTTAATCCTGTATGGTCTCTGTTTCTAAAGGCAGAAATACGTGAGCTCAAGTTTCGAAAGGTCACACTGCGTGACCTCTGGTTTCTAAAGGCGAAATTGCGCGACTTGGGGTTTCTAAAGGTAAAACTGGCCTAGTTGCTGGTTTCTAAAGGCAAACGTGCACTGGTTTCTAAAGATGAAAACTCTTTGTTAGGTTTCTAAAGGTGATATTACTGGACTCTGGTTTCTAAAGACAATATTGTCTGTGTCTCTCAAAGTTCACTGTAACATACAGGATGATACACAGGTTTGGCCATGTGTGTGTGTGTGCTGGGTCACAGTATTCTAATGAATTATGTAAAACTGTTGGATTATTCATGAATAAGTAATGAATTATGTACGAGTAATACCGTGTTTGAATAATTCATAATGTACGATTAACCAGCGAGGTATGTATGAATAGATGAGCTATGTATGATTGGAGAGAGAGATGTATGAATATTTAATGAACTGTCTATATAATTACACGTATGATTGATGAGAGAGTAGAAGAATATTGTCAGGTATAGTGAGTATGTTCAATGTAATATAGACAATGTGTATGGCCTGGTGTATGATGAGGGTAGTGTGTGTATGGCCTGGTGTATAAGATGGGCGCCCTATCCTCCCCTCGCCGACACCCCCCCCCCCCCCCCCTGCTGGATGTTAATAAGGGTCAAAAGGGGAGGAGAGTTAATGAACCAAGGGGAAATATATGCTGGTGGGAGAGGGAACCACTCGTTCTTTTTCTCTTTCTCCCTTTCCCTGCCAGTGCCTCGCGTTGTCTGTCATGGAGAGAGAGAGAGAGAGAGAGAGAGAGAGAGAGAGAGAGAGAGAGAGGAGAGAGAGAGAGAGAGATCCTTTCAGTTAGAGATGGGAACAGACACTCACCCCCCCCCCCCACCCCCAAACACTGGAGAGGTCAATTTAGACGATATCCCCCCCTCCCCCTCCATTCAACCTCCCACCCCACCCCCACGGAGGAGCGTCCTTCATCCTGGGAAGCGAAGGGGTGGAACGTGCATCCTGGGGATAAAACTAACCCCCCCCCCCCTCTCCCACTTCACCCCGACCGAGGGAAGGTTGTGGGGAAGGTCCATCCTGGGAATAAAACAAACACCGTGTGAGCCGGGGAGGGACGTCCCTCCTGGGCTTAATACAAACAGCGCTCTCGTGTGTGTGTGTGTGTGTGTGTGTGTGTGGTTTCCTGGGAATAAACCCACTGAGGGGCAGGGGGGGGGCGGGGCCCTGATCCGTGAGGTGCTACGGTTTATCTGTCCTTATATTTCGTTTATTGTTTATATGGTTTGTTTAGATGGCTCGTTTTGATGAAGTTCATAGAACTGGAGTGTTGTTGTGTTGTTTGATCTCGTGGCTTTTGGTTGCTTCCTCCACCTGTTTGTTGTTCTACACTTCTCCCATTTTCTTTTTGTTCTTCTTGTTCTCTTGTTCCGTCTCCCAGTTCTTCACCTTCCCTTCCGTCGTATCAGTCTTATCTTCACTATCTTCTTCTTTATCAGTCTCTTCCTTTCCTCCTAAGTTAGTCTAATAAAAGGATAATCTATCCAAACTGCTCAGTTCCCTCACAATAACTTGATTAATACTAACAATTGAATTCCTTAAAGTAGAACCGAACAGAACCATCCACTGAGCTTTGAGTTAATATAAATGTTTATTGGAAGTCTTAATTATCAATGGGTGTGTATATATATATATATATATATATATATATATATTATTAATACGCTGTCGAGACAACACTGCATTCATCCACATCCTTCAATTCAGTTCCTTCTTTCACTCAGGTATAGATTTCATCTTAACACAGCTTCCTCAGTTAACTCAAGACTTGAGCAAGATATCTCAGTGGGGTAGACGAAATCTGGTTCAGTTTAATGCCTCCAAGACCCAGTTTCTACCCATCTGTCTGTCGAAAACGCCTCGCAACTCTCTCCTCTCCTTTGACGGTTCTGTAATTCCACCACCTGACGCGTGAATTTTGTATTACTGTAACATCCTCTCTCTATATCTTGGAAACTCCCACATTAAGGAAATATCTGAGTCTGCCTCTTAAGAAACTGGGAGTTCTGTTTAGATGTCGAAATTGATCCGTCCTTGTATGGAGTACTGCTCTCTCATCTGGGGTGGTTCTGGCTCTGTATCCTTACTTGAGAGACATGTTAAAAACAGTCCGACTCGTAAACTGTCCCAGGCTAACTTCCAGAGTCGAAGCTGTTTACTTACGCCGCAATGTTGGTTCACTTTCCTTCTTCTACAGGTATTACTTTGGTTTTTGCTCCCGAGAGCTGGCTGCTTGTGTGCCCCCTACCACCACTAGCTACACCATGCAATACTCGGCAAACTACTGCGTCACATGATGACTGAGGCCGTTGGCAACTGAAGGGTGGGCCGGTTTGATAACTGTTTCTTCCCCTACACCTCGAAGCTTTGAAAATCTCTACTTACTGGTCTTCCCCAATAACGTAGTATGACCCGACATATTTTATAAAACTGGTTCTTATTTTTTTACTTAAAAGTACTTTCCCTTGTCTTTTTTCTTTTCATTAACCTCTCTAGATCCCAGCGGAATATATATATATATATATATATATATATATATATATATATATATATATATATATAGTGTGTGTGTGTGTGTGTGTTATACACCACACAAGGGATAGTTTCGAATTCTTCCTGTCGGAAGGCATTATATTATTCATAGAAATACATGATCATTGCAATATATTGTGTGTGTGTGTGTGTAATAGGTCATATATTCTTTGGAGAGTATTGTAACCACTTTCTCTCGCCTCTTCAAACAACGCTCTGGCATAAAAGATTTGATGAGGGGAAAATTTCAACGTTGAACAAAGGCGAACATGATGAAGGGAAAGGGAGGGGGAAGGTGGTGCGTGCCCCCCCCTCCCCCCAGCTGACCTCGCACAGCACCCCAGAACAATTGACGAGTCATTGGTTGTCCACTTACCATGGTTACCTCTGCTCTGCTCTCTCTCTCTCTCTCTCTCTCTCTCTCTCTCTCTCTCTCTCTCTCTCTCTCTCTCTCTCTCTCTTTGGAGGGAATTCTTGATATTTCCCTCCTCCTCCACTCACTCCTGCCCTTTATCACTGGGAACTTGTGCTTCTTCTTACCCCCCCCCCCCCCCCACACACACACACACACGCTCTCCCAAACTTCCCCCATGGTTGCCTGACTTGAGGAGGGGGAGTGGGGGTGTGGGGGGGAATAGTGTGTTCATGGCAGCCGACATATGACTCGTATGCATTGGGGGAAAAATTCCCAGGCACTTGTGGGGGAAGTTATCATCTTCGTGGTGGGAAAAAAAATTCCCGTATTTGTGGGGAATTATCGGCCTTGTGGGGAAAAAATTCCCGTGTTTATCGGAAATTATCATCTTTGTGGGGGGAAAATTTCCCGTCCATGTAACTCTCAAAATTTTCCCTTCAGGTATTTTTCTTTTCATTTTTTTTCTGGGGTTTGGAGATTTTTTTTCTGCTTTTGTTTGATGTCTTTTGTAATTTGCCTTTGAATTCGTGGCCACATTAGGGTGAGTGTGTGTGGTGATGGTTTTATATATATATATATATATATATATATATTATTATTATTTTGCTTTGTCGCTATCTCCCGCGTTTGCTAGGTAGCGCAAGGAAACAGCGAAAGAAATGGCCCAACCCACCCCCATACACAATGTATATACATACACGTCCACACACGCAAATATACATATCTATACATCTCAATGTACACATATATACACACACAGACACATCCATATATACCCATGCACACAATTCACACTGTCTGCCTTTATTCATTCCCATATATATATATATATATATATATATATATATATATATATATATATATATATATATATATACACACACACACACGGGGAAAGTTTTCATTTTCGTACGACAGATTGTGCCAAAAGGGCAGTGGTTTAGTGTGCCCATGTACCCTCCACGTACCCCCTTACCCATGGAGACTCCACCCATCTTCCCATGTATATTGAGACAAAAATATATTCTAATACTTTGGAGTAAAAGATAAATTGGTTATGACTGTAATTGTTCTGATCCTTCTACATGCAATTTTTTTCATGTGTATATATATATATATATATATATATATATATATATATATATATATGTGTGTGTGTGTGCATGTATGTGTTCTACAGAAGACCACGGGTAATGTTCAGCAGCTAATTGTTCTTCAGATGAACTCACGAGATGGTTAAAAACTTTCTTCAGAGGAAATGTTCGGTTATTCTTCAGATGAAGAAATGTTCAGGTAATTGCTCTTTAAAAAGGACACAAGAAATGTTCAAATAAACGTTCTTAAGAACACATGAATGTTCATCAAAAGTTCTTCAGAACTCTAATTGTTCTTCGGAAGACAAGGGATGTTCAACTATTATTTTAGAACATAAGAAATGTTCACCAATTGAATCTTCTTCAGACCAACACGAAGTAACCACCAGCTAAATGTTTTCCTCCTCTCCCCCACCTTAACCTAACAATGGTGGGTAATTATCATACCCATTACCTGCTAATGACCGAATCGCTTCTGTGTATACACCCCACGTCTGGGGTGATGATTACTAAATGATCATTACGATACCGTAAGAAATCACTCCTCTTCGCCCCCTCCTCCTCTCCCCACCGGGCAGATGGGGTGAAAAGTCTTGAACAACAGATTATAATCTCCCCACATTCGGATCTCTCTCTATCTCCCCGGGTGTAGGGAGACAGAGGTCGTGTTCGAGAGGGAGATGGATCTATCTCATGGGCTCCCGTACATTAATGGCCAGAGCTGCGCATTAATGACCAGAGCTGCGCATTAATTGCACGAGGGAATAGTTAGTGGGATGAGCATTTTATTTGGGGGAGAGGTATGGTGGTGGGGGGGGGTGTGTTCATACGTTCCTTGCTAAGGGTCCTGCTGCTGTGGTGATGCTGTGGTGAGGTGTTGGAGGTGGCCTCCTGCTGTGGTGAGGTGTTGGAGGTGGCCTGCTGGTGTGGTGGTGATGGTGTGGTGTGGTGTTGGAGGTGGTAGTCATGGTGAAGCAACAGAGCCCAAGTATGGTTCTGTTGGAGTGTGACCTCGCATTCGTCTGTATGTGCGTTTGACCTGTTGAAGTGTGACCTCATCTTGAAGTGTCGACCTCACTCCTGGAGTGTGACCCCGATGTCGTAGTGTACCCCCACCTCTCTCACTGCTGAAGTATGACCTGTTGCTCAAGTGTGTGACCTGTTGAACTTCTTGTGTTCAAGTGTGACACCCTGTCGCACAGTGCCCCCCCCCCCCCCCCACCCTGGAATATGTGTCTGCTGCTGTCAGCGACCCGTCACCCTCCCGTCTGTCAGTACAAGGGTTCGACATTGTATAATCAATGACTCCGATGTGTATTCCACGCTATGTTGGCTGAAGCCAGCTGACGCGTCGCCTGGTTCGAAGCCCACAACGAACCCTAGTGACCCCCCCCCCTCCCGCTTCGTTATATTCAGGGTCTCTCTCTGGGGGGAGGGGGGGGGTCGTATGTGGGCGTGGTACATAGGTGGTATGTGGTCGTAATGCATATGTGGTATGTGAGGTGTGAACATCTGAGACATATTTGTGTGTGTGTGCAAGTACTGATATATGTATGCATGTACAAGTCTGCATGCATATACACTGGCATGCTTCTATATACATACATACATACATCAATATGTACCTTTAGGATATATATATATATATATATATATATATATATATATATATATATATATATATATATATATATATATATATATATACCTTGCTTTTATTTACTTTGATACATACTTTGCATTCTCTCATGTATTCACACACACACACACACGAACTTATACCAAACACACCTTTGGAATCGGGTTAATGTTTCATTTCTTTTTTTTTTGTGTTAACATGTTTGTTCTAACCTGACATTGTAAAGTTAGTCGGTCGTTAACATACTAACGAGTAACCTGCTTCGCTTCCTCTGTGTGTCTTATCAATTATCCATCTATTCATGTGTTCATTCATTTGTCTACTTCAGCATTTTAGGTTAAGAAATGTATATATAATAGACTCGTACAAGATTACTATAAGGTAATCATGATAATTATTTCAAGAATTATATTTGGGAATACAATCAGAAGTTCGTGTTTATTGTAACCTAAGAAATTAATAGGAATTTAACTTTTTTTTTGTACTTTGTACTTTTCATCATTCTCAGTCTAGTTGGAAGAATATGTATGTATAAGGTCTGATTATTACATTGTGTAATCTGAAACATTTACAGATTTTGAAATTGTATAATTTCTCCCTATGATTGATAACCTCCTCGGAATGGGTAGGGGAAAAAAAAGATATGATTTATGTTCATGTCTCTCTCTCTCTCTCTCTCTCTCTCTCTCTCTCTCTCTCTCTCTCTCTTTCACCATGACCTATTCATAACACGTCATTATTCTCTCTCAGGTAAGCTGTACGTGCAAGAGTACCACAGACAGAACGAGGGGGACAAAAAAAATAGACAGTGAGCCACTGTTGAGAAAGGTCAGTTGTTCTTCCCCTGATGCAGTCGCTCTTCCTATGCCAATAATATCTAAATTTCCATATTTCTTACGAAATTATAGATATCGGGTCAAATTCAGAAATAAATCTGTGATTTCCACATTCGGATCTCTATCAAATAGAATAATTATTTTATCTATCTATCTAATATATATATATATATATATATATATATATATATATATATATATATATATATATTTCGTTTATTTATAATCTGCAGTTACCTAAGAGTCTCGTATGTTATCGTAAGTTTTTTCTTTGCAAATTTATGTACTCAAAAGTAGAAATTAAAATTTGTAAATGTTATTTGGACTGCATCATTTATCTCTTTCTCTGATGATTACATATTAGATTTTTTTTTTTCGTGCCCATCTTCAAACATTAATAGAATTCTCTTCTTTGATGACATTTTAGATCCATTCATAATATTCCACATTTGACTTTGTCTTAAACATTCACAGTTCACCTCTGTTTTGCTGAGAGAGAGAGAGAGAGAGAGAGAGAGAGAGAGAGAGAGAGAGAGAGAGAGAGAGAGAGAGATTGTCTGAATGGTGTATAGGAAGAATTTTTGAAGTAATTGTAGCCTCCCGTGGGGGCCTCATCTCCTGAACTTTCTCTAACGCCAAACAACTTTATAGAATTGCTGTTTGCGTCCACAGTTTCATCATTCACTGTATTCCATCCATCCATCCACCACTGTTGTACCATCAAAGTAAGTCTTCACTATATGTTTTCTGAGAAGATTCTTTCCAAATACCATGTTCTAGATATCTGGCTGCAACTTCATCGGCGTGAGGAGGATGAAGAAGTCATAAACAACGCTGAATACTAAACAGACACAAGACACTTGTCATAAAACCGGTTGAATAATGTAAAATACTTCGAAGTAATGATGGCTGACGATCTAACCTTTAGCGAATACCAGAAAAAAAAAATACAACGGCTGTCTGATGCAAGAGGATGGCAGGCTGGATCCTGCGGACCTTCAAGCCAAGGGAAGAAAAACCAGTGATGGTATTACTCAAAGGATTATTTATTTCACGAAATGGATGTATTGTTACGTTCTAACATCACCTTACATGGCGAGCGAAATTGCTGAATTATTACTTATTGATATGGTAAAGCAATGAATTACTGCAAACAGATGAAATCTCTGAGGCTATACTCCCATAAGCGCAGACGAGAGAGAGGAATCATCCATATAGGCAGAAACTGACGTGACTGCCTGCAGCGGCTTCGTATATGGCTGTCACTGACTACTTGGAAGGTATGATTACCAACTTTACAGTCAGTCACATCCTACTGGCATAACATCCTTCCGGCAAGACGGCCATGGAAGACTTGGTAGAACACCATCTCTGGAATGCAACATGCGATATGGACAAATATACCGAACACTTTAAACATCCTGGGCCCAAAGACTCGACAGAATGAAATGCACCGTAGAGGAGTTGTAAGAGTGCAGTGAACCAAGTACCTTCAGAGTGTACCAGTCCGCTGGGGCTATGCGGACTGCGGCTTCCAACAGTCTGGTCGACCAACGACCCAATCGAACGGTCTGGGCCCAGCCAGGGCTGTGTGTGTGTGTGTGTGTGTGTGTGTGGGGGGGGGGGGGGGGGGTGAAGACTTCATCAGGCTTTAGAAGTTTTGAAAGGTGTGATCAGGTCACCCCCCACTCTATTCTCTTCCACGGTGGGCAAACTTGTGGCCTCTTGAGACCTTTCCCTGTAACTCGAGTCTCGTAACATAATTCAGGTGCCATACTTGTTTACCCTCCAGCGTGGGTTAAATACCTATTTGTAATCGCCTATTTGTCCTGTTCTGTGAGGAGGGGAGGGAGGGGGGGGGGGGGCGAAGTTTCAAACTCGTGGGGCCCCATCTCGTGTGTCTGTCTGTCTGTCTGTGTCTGTCTCTGTCGTTGACATGAACGTGAAGTTTTATCCACGTAATTGCGAGAATGTTGAACAAGTTCACCGATTACCAACATTGTTCACACTTTGTTCATGACATAGTGAAATTCGAAGCGAAATCGACTTTCTGATGAACGTGTCAGGGGTTGAATGCTGTAGTGTTCATTACTTAGTCATGCCCCCCAGAGAATATTCAAACGCCCACAGAGGGCCCCAACCCCAGAGAGTATTCAAACCCCACAGATAAGGTTTAGTATGTCAGAGAAGGTTCAGCGTCTCTAGAAGAGGTCCATACCCCCAGAGATGGCTCAAACCCGAGAAGGTTCAAACACTAAGGAAAAGGGTTCAGCACTCGGAGAAGGTTTAAAGCACCAGTAAATGTTTAAAAGCACAGTAGAGGAGGTTCAACTCCCAAGAGGTTTAGAATCCCTAAGGATAGGCTTGAACCCCTCAGATAGGTTTCAACCCCCCTAGAGAAGGTCCAGAATTTCTGCTGAAAGACTCGACCCGCTAAGAGAAGGTATAACCCTATAACCTTAAGAGGATGTTTAGCCCCAAGAAAAGAATCAGATCCCAGAGAGTGAGAGAGAGATAGATTGAACCCCCTTAGAGAAGATCGGAACCCCGTGTACCTCCCCCCCCCCCCCCCCCACACTCATCGTCGCTTCCCCTCCCCCTTCCCTCCATTTCCAAAAGCAGTCAGTTTGAGCCGAGCTGTGATTCTCCTTCAGTAAGGACCACTGGCGCGCTGCGTCTCCCACTCGAAACAGAGAAACGCATGGGTTCGAATCCTCATTCGTTCCCCCACCTCCCGGGTTCGAATCCTCGTCCACTCCCTTCCCCTCCCCCTCGGGACATCGAATTCCTTGCTGGGGTAGGGAGGGGGGGGAGGAGGAGGAGGAGCGGGGGGGGGGGGGGGTGATGTTGATCACTGTGAATCATATATACATTTAGGAAGGTGGTCGATCCGTTCAGGCCACCTGGCTGGTGTGGTGGACTCTTGTCTGGTGTGGTGGATGTGGTTTGTCTGTCTGGTGTGGTGGATGTGGTTAGGTTGTCTGGTGTGGTGGGTGTGGTTGGTCTGTCTGGTGTGGTGGGTGTGGTTGGTCTGTCTGGTATGGTGGATGTGGTTGGTCTGTCTGGTGTGGTGGATGTGGTTGGTCTGTCTGGTGTGGTGGATGTGGTTGGTCTGTCTGGTGTGGTGGGTGTGGTTAGGTTGTCTGGTGTGGTGGGTGTGGTTAGTCTGTCTGATGTGGTGGACGCTTGTCTGATGTGGTGGATGTGGTTGGTCTGTCTGGTGTGGTGGACGCTTGTCTGGTGTGGTGGATGTGGTTGGTCTGTCTGGTGTGGTGGATGTGGTTGGGTTGTCTGGTGTGGTGGATGTGGTTAGTCTGTCTGGTGTGGTGGATGTGGTTAGTCTGTCTGGTGTGGTGGATGTGGTTAGTCTGTCTGGTGTGGTGGATGTGGTTGGTCTGTCTGGTGTGGTGGATGTGGTTTAGTTTGGCGTAGTGGATGGTTTTGTTTGCCTAGTATAGCCGATGGTTTGTCTGTGTCTAGACAATGGTTTGTTGGTTGAAGTGAAGGGTTTATATGGACCAATGATTGTGTGTGTGTGTGTGTGTGTGTGTGTGTGTGTGTGTGTGTGTTGATCTCGTGATCAATCGTAGGTATTTTTCTCATAGCATGCACTCGCGTACTTACGATTGCAAGACCCTCATTATGTACCCAATTACATGTATGAGTACACGTGTGTGCAAGCGCGCGCGCGCGCGCACACGCCCCTTTTCTTGGAAGTCCCCAACGCTGTGTGTGTGTGTGTGTGTGTGTGTGTCCTCGTCGACACAGTGTTGTGGAGCCACTCCGCACAATGGACTTGCACTTCTCACAAGAGTTCCCTCACAAAGCAAAAGGATCAGAAACGAGTCGGAAGTGTTGTGTTGAGAGAGAGAGAGAGAGAGAGAGAGAGAGAGAGAGAGAGAGGGAGACTTTGAGACAACAGCAACACAAAGGAAAGTGAGACACTATCAAAGACGGTTAATCCTTAGACAACAAAGAAATAAATTGAAAAATGAAAACAAAGATACAACAGAAATGATAGAAGCATTCATGAAGGAAGGAGACAGACAGAGAGGGACACAGACGAAAGAATAAAGGCAATAGAGAGTGCAATAGAAGAGTTGAATATACAGACAGATGAAAAGTTGTCTCCCCCACTCTCTCTCTCTCTCTCTCTCTCTCTCTCTCTCTCTCTCTCTCTCTCTCTCTCTCTCTCTCTCTCTCTCACATACACAGCGAGTTCATAGTGTTCAGTCATGTTGGCCAAAGATGGAAGATCTTGGAAGTGTTGAACAGTTGAACAAAATGTTTGAACATTAATACGTCATTGAACACTTTTAGAGTACTAAAATGAAGTGTTCTTACTTATACCCATAAGTGACACGCACACACACACACACAATACGGTTAGGGAGGGGAGAGGGAGGGGAGAGGGAGGTTAGGGGGAGATAAGGGAGGGGAGGCAGGATGAAGGTTAGGGGTGACTTGAGAGGGAAGAGGAGGAGGAGAGACGGGAAGAGGAAGTGGGAGGGGAGGGGAGGGGGTAGAAGAGAGGGGAGTGGAGGTCATGAGAACAATTTTAAAACTTTCGGGTCAAAGTTTTCCCCTCGTCGTCTCGTCTCCCCCCCCCTCCCCCTCCTGTGTAGTTTGCTGTGCGCCACTTGACGCGGCGGGGGGTCGGGTGGGGTTACGTCAGGTCGTGGGCCGAAGATGTAAACTTTCCCCCGGTACAAGTTAGTGGGGGGGGGGGGGGGATCAATAAGGTCTGCTTTAGGTTACCTGGCCAGGGAGGGAGGGAGGAAAGTATACGTACTGTGGCAAAGACGAACCAGCCAAGGTATTTTCTCCACGCTGGACTTTGTGGAAAGGACAAAAGCATAGTTTGAGGGGAACAAAAGTATATTTTGAGGTAGTAATATGATTTTTTTTTTTTTTTTTTTTTTTTTTTGTGTGTGTTTGTTTACAAGATGTCTTGAACTATAGGTACGTAAATTTTTTATATATTTTGCGAATATTTTTTTGAGTATATATACCAGACCAAACACACACACATTCCTGTATACATATCTTGTGTGTGCGCGTGCGTGTGTGTGTGCACTACACTCCGTGCCTTCTATGTCATGGATCTGGGGATCAGGAAAGGTTGCAGTCTGCGGGAAGTAATAGTTTGATGCGTCAGGATGAAGGGGTGCGTAAGGGATGATTTTCTACTCACCAATGTGGATATCGTGTATGCGTCTACCCCATATGCGTCTTTAAAGTGCGTATATGCATTAGCGTCTATGTGCGTATATACCTTTGTAAATATCAATGTATATCTATGAATACACGCGTCTGTGCGTATTTTATGCGTGCATATATATATATATACACCTGTCCTCATATACGCATATCTATTCCTGCATGCAGACATGGACGCATGAATGCATGCGTATCCATGATTACATGCATTTTCATTCGCCCTTGCGCATGGCTGCTCTTATGTATTAGTGAAGTATATAGAATTTTTACATCAATATCGAGTATATATGATATATAAACCATGTCTTATAACACTGTCTGCATGTTCATAGGCGAGAAACGGAGGGTAAAAAGGGTGGAATTCCAACCTCATCGTATTTGCAAATAAGCCTTATGAACTTGCGTATTCTGTTTACAACGGTCTGGTAAACCATATCTAGTCTGTAAATAAACCAAGTAAAACAGTCATGTAAATTCCATTTACAGTCTCCTTGGTCATTTACAGGACGTTTGTTTCGCCTTACTATCTAAATTTACAAGTTTCCAATTTTTTTTCACGTTCCAATCTTTTACAATCATTTACAGAATCTGGCAGTCATGTTACGATGTTTCACAATCGGTCACAAGAATTTCCTGTGACGTTACACTATTTTACAATGATTTAGAAGACCTATCCGCCAAATTCCAATCTTTTACAATCACTTACAATCTTTTACAGTCACTTGACGAGACATTTGTCACTTTACCATCATTTACACTTTTTTTTTTTTACAAAACTACGAAGTGACTGTAAATTTTGTGTCCTTGGGATAGAAAACGACGGCGGTATGATAGAAAATGTTTAGCCTGAATTTTTTTTTTTTTTTTGTTTCGGTGAATAATCCATGAATAGATGAGGGTTGTGCAACCTCATTCACTGAAAATGTAAAAAAAAAAAAATTCCATTGATTAATTCCCTCTAATGATGGCTATTTAGCGGACGAGATTGAGTTCAATTGCATCTATTCCGATTTATAGCTTTTTAGTCAACCCGGATTTATTTCTATTGATTGTTGAAATATATGAAATGTATCGATGTATTGTTGACATGTATGCAACATATCTCTGGGACTTCACTACAGTAGAGATCTTATTGTAAACCATACTTTATTATTTGTTATTATTATTATTAGATGCGTGAGAGGGTTTGGGAAGCGAGTCGGTTGCTGTTTGTTGATGATACAGCACTTGTGACACATTCGAGTGAGAAACTGTAGAAGTTGGTGACTTTAGTTTGCAATTTCTCTCCTCGGGACTGGTAGCCGTCTGGTGAAGTGATGGCTGTCTGTTGTCTCTACGTCAGTGGGGAATTGTGGGGCGGGGGGTTTGGATGGGGGGAGAGGACTCCTTGCTCGAGATGTCTGTGAAAATTGTTGGATGTTTATCTTTCTCGCTTTTCAAAGTACCGACATTTAACAGACACTCTGGTGAGGAAGAGTCTGTGATGAGAGAGAGAGAGAGAGAGAGAGAGAGAGAGAGAGAGAGAGAGAGAGAGAGAGAGAGAGAGAGAATACACAAATGAATGAATATCCTGAAGATGAAGAATGATGAATGGCAACTTTTACGATTAAGCCA
>NC_092230.1:38963098-38975598 GCF_036320965.1 Panulirus ornatus
GAGATGCCATTGTTAGACGCGACTTTGAATGTTGGAGACTATGGTGAGTGTTTGAGAAGGCTTTTGTAGGAGGAGGAGGAGGGGGCTTTTGTTGGAGGAAGAAGTGGTGGTGGTGGTAGTGGGTAGGAGGAGTGTTGGAGACTATGGTAAAATGTTGGAGAAGGGAAGAGAAAGCTTTAGTTGGATGTGGTGAAGAGAAATGTTGGAGAACTATACTTAGGAGAACGTAATGCTGTTTTCCCTTCGTCTTTTTTATGCTGTTGTGTACAAACGAGGAGGAAGTTACGTTATAGAAGTCGTTACGGAAGAGGGGGGGGGGGAGGGAGAAAAAAAAAAAGGATTTTTCTGAGTAAATCGAAAATAGAAAATGATAAATATCCAAGTTGATAAAGAGCCTAATATTTTTTTTTTTTTTCACGGCCGTGGGTAAAGGGATTTCCTCAGTTGTAAAAAAAAAAAAAAAAAAATTTATATTTTTAGTTCATATGAAAAAAGTGATCGGTTGGGCCTTTTTATTTAAGATGTAAAAACTTTTTTTTTTTTTCACTGCTAATGTCATCAAAAAACTGTTACATCACAAGTATATTTTTACCTTGCCTGTGCCTGAATGAATATATTTTTGAAATGATTAGTTTTGCTGACACTTAAGTGATGTATTTGTGTCAAATAGGATATAATACACGACGAAAACAAAAGTCATTTCCTAACCTTCCGATGTTCGAGATGTTAGTTTTTTTCAGTTTTCGGTTAAAACACTCATGTATTACGATGAAAATCTATCCATATGTGTCATATGATAATCACGGAACTGTAATATTTTCGCGGAAATGACGAAGTACGTATCACAGTGGGAAGTGAGACTAATCCATGACGAAAACAATCGACTTTCGCTCTCTTTCAGTGTTTCAAAAGATGGTGATTTTCAGCTAAAGAAAACTGTGGTATTGTAATCATTTTCTATCCTAATTGACTTGAATTTATATTTGAATGGAAAAATATACAATAACTTTACTGAAACCGCTCGCGTAGCGGTGTAAAATGCTGTAATGATAAACTAAATAATTTGCCTTCGGCGCTCTGTGATTCGGGCTTGGCGAACTTCAGTTTATAGGACGCAGTTTTTTCCTTTTTTTTTAGTGAGGAGTTTCTGAAACGAGTTTGATATGCCATACAACATGGTGCTTAATGACCCTGATTGGTTGTTCCATTACTCTCAAAAACTTGGGTCGACCTATACACGAGGCATGTCATAAAAAGGCTTTCTTGGCCAAAAAAATCAAAGGGTCGACCTATACACGAGGTAAACATATAGACCAGTATATACGGTATATTCTTTTATTCATAGTAGCCTATACCCTGTTCACTCAGGTCTGATAGCTTAGCTGGTGTTGTCATTTTTATGGAAAATATGTAGCAAGACGATAAGAGTATAAACACCGTTTCAACGTGAATGGTAATATTAAATGCTGTTTAGGAAGTGCCGATACCAAGATAAAGCCGCCTTCACGACCAGGGTTCTGCCGTATCAGCTAAACGGTTCTTATGTTTTTTTCGAATCGTTTTCAGAGAGTCGAAAAAATCAGACTCGGCTCCTCTTATAATTCAAACCCGTTATGATCTGACTCAACACTAACTCAAACCCATTATGATTAAACTCAACACTTCCTATAACTCAAACCCATTATCTCATAGAACAAGACACATAATTTCTTCGCTGTATTGTGAATAGAAAATTGGTAATGGTAATTATCCGTTGTATTTTTCGTATAGTCTGTTGTATTTTTATTGGAACTTATATGAATAGCGAGACCTGAATGAGAGAGGTGATATAGGAAATTATATGAAGAAAAATGTATAACACAGATCAATATTTCATCTCCACTTTGTTCTACATTCTTGAGAACATACATTTCTGTATTGTATGGAGGAGAAAAATAGAATACTGTATTTTGATACATTTTCCTTCCTATTGTATTTTTAGGAAAATAGGGTATTGTAAAAATGGTGTATTTTATTCTCCCTTTATTGTATTTTTGGGATTACCTTTAATACAGTAAACTACTACTGTATTCATTCAGTTCTCAAAATGAAAATATTTAATCAGATACTATTTTTTTTCTCCCACTGTATTGTATTTTTAGGTAAAACTGTAGTACAGTAAAGCATTGTATCAACTCCACTGAAAATATATATATATATATATATATATATATATATATATATATATATATATATATATATATATATGTGTGTGTGTAATATATGTGCATTATACGTAATACAAGAAGTATAAGCTTAATTTAGCATGCATATAAAGTTATAGAAACAAGATATGCAAATGTTCATGCCACTGTCACTACATACGTTATAAAACCTATGCAAATGTTAAGGAAAACCTGTTCAATCAGAAATGTTATCTGTGAATACGCCATCTTAGTTGTCTATCAGGGAACATACAGACGCCATTTTTAGGTTAACTGCGATGCCACAGCTGGTGACCTTTGACCTCTTACCGGCCGGCCAGCGGGCCAAGTTCAAGGTCACAGAGGAAGGCGTAAAGGGCCTATGTAACGTTCACACTGAACCTGGACCCAGGAAAATGTTTTTATAGGATTATATATATATATATATATATATATATATATATATATATATTATATATATATATATATATATATATATATATATATATATATATATATGTGAGAGAGGGGGGAGAGTTTGTCGTTTGTTTCATTAGATTCTCTCTCTCTCTCTCTCTCTCTCTCTCTCTCTCTCTCTCTCTCTCTCTCTCTCTCTCTCTCTCTCTCTCTCGGGAATAGAAAATATCCCATCCTAGATATCCATGTATATTCAGTCCTCTGCGCGAATCCAGCAAAGAGATGAAGATGGGAAATATGAACACTGGTGTATTTGGCAAAAGTTGGGTCAGGTGGGCTGGCTGGGGGAGTTGGGTGAGGCGTAGGGGAGAGGGGTGTATAGCCAGCTTTGTGCCCAGGGGGAAGGTGGGGGCGAGGGAGGGGGGAAGGCAAACAGCAGCAACACAGGGGGTTGGAGAGATGGTGGGAAGGGAAAGGGGGGGGGGGGTGTCTAAAGATGAGGCGTTGGGCTGGTGTGAATACATAGCGTATCTCTCTCTCTCTCTCTCTCTCTCTCTCTCTCTCTCTCTCTCTCTCTCTCTCTCCCTGGACCTATGAGTTGTTGCCGGGGAACCGGACTGCTTGCGCGTGCGTGCGTGCGTGCGTGTGTGCGTAAGGAAGTCCAGATACCACCTGATAATGAGGTCAGCTGATTTCTCGAATGCAAATCACCGCGACCTTTGACCCCCACCCCAGGATGGTAGGGAGAGAGAGAGAGAGAGAGAGAGAGAGAGAGAGGCGTGACCATGGCTTTCTTCCCCGTGTCTGCATTTACTTTATAGACATACATTTCTCTCTCTCTCTCTCTCTCTCTCTCTCTCTCTCTCTCTCTCTATATATATATATATATATATATATATATATATATATATATGAATGGACTTGTATATGTACCTATTTTTTTAAAGTCTGTCTTTTGCTTTTACAATTTATTAATGTTCGTGTATTTTCTTGTATAATTTTATCAGTATTCTTTGTTCATCGTATTTTCGCGCGTTATCCATCATGTATCAGGAGGTGATTAGAGACGTCGTTGATCGGTCGTGTTGGTGATTCGCAGTGCGATTCTCTCTCAGGCGGACGGATTGGATGTAATTTTAAACGCACATGTTTGGCGGATTAGGCTGCCGTTAAGCGTACTCGAATGACGGATTGGGCATCGTTAAGCGTAAAGACGAGACGGATTGGGCATCGTTAAGCGTACACGGAAGACTTAGGATTAAAAATTGCTGAAAGTGCTTTCAGGACTGATTAGGTACCATGATTAGACACATCGCTAACGACACACTCCGGACTGATTGGGCACCATTAAGCTACAAGCTGGACGGATTAGATATCGCCAGGCATAAAGACAGAGCGGATTAGGAATAATTCAAAAGCACACACACACAGATTGGACAATCCCTCAGTGGCCGGGCAGGTAGGAAAAAGGATTGGTGGTTAGGTGGAGCGTCACACATCGCAAACGATTCACATCTGGTCAAATATGATTCGATGACTGGAAGAACCCCGTGTGAGACGAGACGGGCTGAGTTGAGCCGATCATGACATCCTGGGTATTGAGATTAGTGAGGTGGGTGAGGCTGTGAGTGAGTAAATTAGTGAGGAAATGAGTCAGGATAGTCAGAATGAGTGAGATTAGAGAGTAAGCGAGTGTGTGTGTGTGTGTGAGATTAGAGAGTAAGCGAGTGTGTATGAGTGAGATTAGCGAGTGTGTATGAGAGATTAGCGAGTAAGCGAGTGTGTGTGTGTGAGATTAGAGAGTAAGCGAGTGTGTATGAGTGAGATTAGCGAGTGTGTATGAGTGAGATTAGCGAGTGTGTATGAGAGATTAGCGAGTAAGCGAGTGTGTTCAGGCAATGGGTTAGTGAGATTAGTCTGAAAACGTGAACATGTTTTTCTAGGGAGATGAGTGAGATTAGTTAGATTAGCGAGTGAATGACTAGTGAATAAATGAGGTTTGTTCATGATTTGGTGAGATTAGTTGATAGATGAGTGAGATTAGGGCATAAATGTTGGTCAGTGAATAATGGAGATTACATGAGATTAGTGAATGAGATCAATACATAATTGGGTGAGATTAGTGAGTTAAGACGATGAGACAAGTCTTGAGTTTAGCACCGACTCTCATCTCATCTGAGGGAAATTAGTTAAGAAATTAAACAATGATTGTGGGGATGATCCAAAAAGGTGGATTCGAACCCTGGTTTCTAGGATGCGGGACGTTGGTCAAAGAGGAGGAGGAAGGATGAAAGGAAGGATGGAAGGATGGAAGGAAGGAAGGAGAAGAAAAAGATGAAGAATTAGAGGATTAGGAATGGGAAGAGGAAATAGAAGAACGAGAAGAGGAGGTAGAAGAATTAGAAGAGGAAAAAGAGGAAGAATTAGAAGAGGAAATAGAGGAAGAAAAGAGGAAATAAAGGAAGAATTAGAAGAGGAAACAGAAGAAAAGAGGAAAAAGATGAAGAATTATTGGAGGAAATAGAGGAAGAATAGAGGAAATACAGGAAGTAGTAGAAGAGAAAATAGAGGAAGAATTAAAGAAGAGTGAGAAGAGAAAGAAAAGATAATAATCTCAAGTTTACGCAGAGAAGCTGAGGTATGAGGGAAAAAAATTGACCCCTCTCCCCCAGCGTGAGTGATCTGGTCTGGTCTGAGAAATCAGCTGTTCTGTGTAAACACACACACGCGGCCCCAGATCGAGCGTGACTCCCATAAGGTCGATATCGCTGCAGGTGTGAATGGGAGCGACGCCCTCATCGCGCGCTGATCGATCGCCGCCTCTTGGACTCGCAAGAAACCGGGCCACACACACACACACACACAGAAACCCGCGTAAGGCTGTGGTTTCGGAACCGACCGGTTTCTGTGATGACTGGAGTTCTCCGCACAGATAGAGAAGTTGAGAGAGAGAAGTTGAGAGAGAGAAGTTGAGAGAGAGAGAAGTTGAGAGAGAGAGAAGTTGAGAGAGAGAAGTTGAGAGAGAGAGAAGCTGAGAGAGAGAGAAGTTGAGAGAGAGAAGTTGAGAGAGAGAAGTTGAGAGAGAGAAGTTGAGAGAGAAGTTGAGAGAGAAGCTGAGAGAGAGAGAGAGATAGAGAGGTACAGAGAGAGTGCAATCGGAACATCTCGCACGAGACGCGTGTCTCGTTGTGGCGATTCCAATCCAGCGTATAGAATGTCTCCCCTTCTGGTCACCAGTTCGTCCAGCGTGGCGGTGGAGCAGATCAGGGAAGGCTGGCCAACCTTGTGGGTGTAGGAGGGTGTGGGTGCGTGAGGGGCGTAACCCGCCAGACCAGATAGACCGTGATAGCGGATGAATGAATGGAATTCTCCGATATAGACAGTGGAGCGAGGTGGATGCGAGAATACACCTCCCCTCCCCTCCACCCCAATCTATCCACTACCTCTCCCTATTCCTCCGTCTATCCCTCCACCCCAATCTATCCACTACCTATTCCTCTGTCTATCCATGCTCCAACAACTCGTTTACTCATTCAACACCCCCCCCCCTTCTCCCTCCAGTGGAGGAGGATCACTTGAGGTAAGATGAGGGGGTGTGGAGGGGGTCGAGACCTGGGGAACTAAGTCTTGATGGAACTAATGGCGAGGACGCATAAGAGTTTAGGGTGATGTGGTCTCGTGTGTGTGTGGAAGATGTGGTCTCGTGTGTGTGTGTGTGGAAGATGTGGTCTCGTGTGTGTGTGTGGAAGATGTGGTCTCGTGTGTGTGTGTGTGTGTGTGTGTGTGGAAGATGTGGTCTCGTGTGTGTGTGTGGAAGATGTGGTCTCGTATGTGTGTGGAAGAGGGAGAGGTGGAATATCTACTCCCTCCCCCCCCTCCCCCTTTACCATTGGCAATGTTCAGGGGGGAGGGGGAGGCTAGATGGAGGGGGGGGGGGGTTGCCATACTGGACTGCTGGCAACCATCAAGTTGGGGAGATAGAGATGTTCCGGTCCACTGGTGGAGGTGGAGGTGGGGAGAACAAAGTTGTTTCCCACATCTACAAGACGGGAGAACAAGGTCGATAGTTGAGGTGTTTCTAGGGCTCCAATGACCCCTTTTGGAAAAGAGAGAAAACGGTGTGTAGGGCGAGGGGGTTGAATTTAAGGTGGCTGGCTGGCTGGCTGGTGAGGGGTAGTTAGTGTCGAGTGAGGTGCCCTGGTTCGATTACCGATGGATGTGGGACTTGCTAGTGTTACCATCTCTGTAGTTACTAGTGTTGCCATCTCGGTAGTTACTAGTGTTACCATCTCGGTAGTTACGAGGCCTGCTTGTCACACATGGCTCGCGTAACTGGTTCGTGAATGATGCGTTCATTCACGTTTGAAGGAGAGAGTGTAACAGCATTGGATGTTAATACAATTGATAATTCTCTCTCTCTCTCTCTCACCCGACAGTTTAAAGGCCTCTCCCCCCCACACTCCGCACCGGCGTTTTTATAAACACAAGGCGGTGGGGGTGGGGGGAGCTGGTGCCGAAAAGGTGTGTTGGGCTGTTTTTATCTATGCAAATTAGAGGTTGGGGGAGGGTCACGCTCTGCGAGGCCAGCGGAGAGGAAGAATGGGTGGTGAGAGAGAGAGAGAGAGAGAGAGAGAGAGAGAGAGAGAGAGAGAGAGAGAGAGAGAGAGAGAGTTTTGGATACGTTACCTTCAAAAAGAATTGCAGGGTCGATGTGCCCCACTTTGAAGGAGCTCTCTCTCGTGTGTGTATATATATATATATATATATATATATATATATATATATATATGAAATGCTTCTGCAGGTCATTAACACCTTACCTTTGACCTTGTGGGGAAAAACATGCCTAGCCAGACCACTCAGCACACCTGTTCTGGCAGGAAAATATATATATATATTATTTATTCATTACACTTAATCGCCGTCTCCCGCGTTAGCGAGGTAGCGCAAGGAAACGTACGAAAGAATGGCCCCACACGCACATATACACACCTACACATTTCAACGTATACATACATAGACATGTACATATATACGCAGGTACATATTCATACTTGCTGCCTTCATCCATTTCAGTGATATATATATATATATATATATATATATATATATATATATATATATATATATATATATATATATATGACCTGTTGCTCTACTGGTGGTGATGGAATATGTTCAGCATGACTGGAGCCTCCCTCACCCCACCCCCCTTCACACACCCCAGTTGCTGGGGGGGGGGGGGGGAGGGGGGTCGTCAGTGGTGTGTTTCGTGACCTGTTTTCCGTCAGTTTCGTATTGCTCGAGTTGACTTGGTTGGCTGTGTTTCGTGAAGTGGTGTTGTTCCAAGATGTATTTAGTAAGTTTTGAGTTAGGTTTTCATGATGTATTTCGTGATGTTTGGTTTACGAATGTTTGATGTTGCTATGTATTTCGTGATGTTTGGTTTACGAATGTTTCGTTCTACGATGTATTTCGTGATGTTTCGTTTACGAATGTTTCATTTTGCTATGTATTTCGTGATGTTTGGTTCACGAAAGATTCGTTTTACGTTGTATTTCGTGATATTTATGAAAGTATCGTTTTGCGGTGTTTCATAAAGTTTCGTTTGTTGTGTGTGGTTCCTTTTATTTCGTTATTTTTGGGGTTGAGGGAGAAGGAAAACAGAACTGATTTCTTCGTGGTAGTGTACCCCCAGACATAGGCGTTCTCCGTGGTATAGCACCCCCTGAGAAAAACACTAAAAGGGTTAATATATCCCCGGAGAAAAACGTTATCTGGAGGTATGTACCTCCAGAGACAACGTTCTCCATAATGAACCCCCAGAGAATCTTTTCCATATCACCCACCCACGTTGAACGAATCGGTTTAACCCCAGAGATACTCGTTTTCCACAACACCTGCCCACAAGTCATGTTAAGGCCTCGGTAGGGTACCAGTATGGCAGTGAAACACCCCCAGAGAAAAACGCCCCCAGAGTGAGACACGTTCTGCTCTTCATTTCAGCCATAGTGATCGTGAAAGAGGGTATCGACCCCAGGATCTCGTGTCAACCCCTGAACATCCCTTCCTCCCCCACCCCACCTTATCCCTCTCCCTTTGCCCTTTCACCCCCTTAACCTCCCCACACCCACCCCTTACCCTTTCCACAAGTACCCATCAGCTGGTCCTTTACTGGTACCCCGTTTTCTAACCTTATTCCCCCGCGGATGGTGGATTGGACTAGACCATCTGTGAATGTAAACACAAGTTTGTATTATCATTTATTCATAATTACCCCAAGACCATTTTCTATGAGTCGCAGCGTTACCCATGGCCTTTCTAAAAGGCTTCTGTAGCCCAAGACTGCGCTACAGTCTGTAGCAGGGAAAATGTACTCGTGTGTGCGTGTGTGTATATATATATATATATATATATATATATATATATATATGATAAAGGTATAGATATTCATTATTGGAAGAAAATGATAATGCTAACTAACCATCTATACCAAATTACTTAGATTATTAGAAAAACCAAAGGTGCTAACGAATTAGGCATAATCACTTATCTCTAACTCGTATAGATTTCTGACGTATGAACAACTTTCTAAATCAACAGGTGTCGTTAGACTAAGCAAACTGTCGTCTGTTTGTTTGTGGTTAGTCTGTTCTTTGCTGTCCCAGTCACTGGGTTTTTTTTTCTTCTAGCGGGAGACGTAAACTTAGATTAAAAGTAAACTTTCCGTTTTTTATGTAAGGAGAAAGTTTACCGTAAACTCTTGAATTTCTCGAAGTTAGATAAACAGATGTTTCTTTTGTGTAGTTGTAAGATGTGTGTGTGTGTGTGTGTATAGTCTGTTACTCTTGGGGGATGGTCACCTTTCATTTCCAGGGATTAATCCCCGATTAATCATCTCTCGGGACAGTCTCTTCCAGCGTTTGATCTCCAATTAGTCATCTCAGTGTAATCTCGCATCGAGGGATTAATCCCCGATTAGTCATCTCTAAGGATAATCTCCCAACATCTCCAGAGGTTAATCTTGCGATTTTTCATTTCTATGGATATTCTCAAATCTCCAGGGATTAATCCCTAGTTAATCATCTCTACGGATACTCTGTCATAATCTCCAGGGATTAATCCCCAGTTAATCATCTCTACGGATCCTGTCATAATCTCCAGGGATTGATCTCCAGTTGATCATCTGTTAGGATAATCTCTCATCTTCAGGGATTAATCTCCAGTTGATCATCTGTTAGGATAATCTCTCATCTTCAGGGATTAATCTCCGATGATTCATCTCTAAGGATAATCTCTCCATCTTCAGTGGTTCATCTACAAATAATCCATGATCATTAATCATCAGTAACCCAGCTGGGAGATAACACCTACCTATATCTCTACTATGATTTTTATCTTCAAATCTCTTATATTCTCCTTTATCATTCTCTTTTTCCATCATGTTCTCGTATCTTCTTTTTGTCTATGGCTACTGGCTAAGTTTTTCTTGATTTATCCTTTTGTATTTCTTCTTCTTCTTCCTTCTCCTCCTCTTAGTCTGCTTCTTCCTCCTCTTCCTTCACTCGTCGTTCATCATCTTCCCTACATATCTTCTTTAACGAAATCCCCTCCCCCCACTCCATCCCTCCCCTCCCCTCCACTTACCCTCCTGACTGCTCAAGTTCCCTCCGCCGTGAACACGGTAAGGCAAAACCCCCACCTTCCCTCCTCCCCCTCCCCCTCCCCCAAAGGTAATTATATTAGGCTGAATTTCCCTTTATCCAGTGATGGGGGGGGGGGGGGTGTGGAGGGAGGGGGGGAGGAGAGCGGGGGTGGGGGAGCGACACTCCCTCCCTCACTCCCTCACTCCCTCACTCCCCATCCCACCTCATCCAGTGGGAATTTTCGCCACTAACGTAACGCACACTGCTGGTGGCCTGGCGGGATTACGGTTAATGGAGTTGGATGTGTGGTGTGTGGAGGGAGGTGGAGATGGGGTGGTGAGGGAGGGAGCTGGTGCTGCTGGGTCTCCTATGTAAAAGGGAGGAAAGGGGAGGAGGCAGAGTTGTGAGCGGTGGGTATGGAGGAAGAGGGAATGGTTAGAAGACAGGAATAATTAGAGGTGGGAGAGTGAAAGGGATGGGTTGCAAATGGGAGAGGAAGACTGGTGTGTGTGTGTGTGGTGGAAGGAGGGTGAGACATTCTCTTATATATATATATATATATATATATATATATATATATATATATATATTTTTCCTTTGACATTTTTCTGGAAACCTTATATTTCGAACCCTATTTTTGACCATCTTGAAAAACGTATTTTTGAAAACAGATTGATGAAAACACTATTTTTGTAAACCATATTTAAAAAAAAACTGAACCCCCAATTCTGACAACCCTATTTTAGAAACAACCAATTTGCCTTGAAATAGGCGACCAACCTGATCACCCCATTGGTCTAAAGACGGGTGGAGGGGGGGGGGAGGATTTTCTCTCCCTCTCTCCTCCATTCTCCATTTACCCCTTTGCCCTCGTTTTCACCCCTTACTAAAGGGGGAAGGGGGGCGGGGAGGGGGATTTTTGGGTTGATCCCTTTAGTTATGGATGGAAAGGAAGTTTAAATCGCCCATTGTGGGATGGGGGGTGAGGGAGGGATTAATATCCACTCGTTACTGTCGAAATTGTGACCCTCGACTGTTTGGTAACACTCACAGAAAACGTGTCCTGGGTTTTTAATGGTAAAATATCTAGCTAGAGTTAAGGATAATACCACACACACACACACACACACACACACACACGGGAGAATCCCAGATGTCAACATTACATCAAAAACCGACAGAGAAAAAAAGGAAAATGGTCTCCAGGAGGATTCAAATCACGGGCTGAAAGCCCATGGAAAGAAAACAGAAAACTCGACTTACGGACTTGAAGGCTGAGTGGGAAAGCCTTGGGAAAGCTAATATCATAAACAAATTCCCACTCGAGTGGTCAAGTGTGTGTGTGTGTGTGTGTGTGTGTGTATATATATATATATATATATATATATATATATATATATATATATATATATATATATATTCCTGCGAGTCCACGGGGAATTTGAAACACAAGTTTCCAAGTGCACTTTCGTGTGATAATCACATCATCAGGGGAGAAACGAGAGAGAAATATAACAGTCAGCTGATATACAACGAAGAAACGTAGCTAGGACGTCATTTGGTAAACATGCGATTGTCCGAGACTGATTCTCTGTTGGACAATAGCATGTTTACCAAATGGCGTCCTAGCTACGTCTCTTCGTTGTATGTCAACTGACTGTTATATTTGTCCCCTCTGATTATATATATATATATATATATATATATATATATATATATATATATATATATATATATATATATTATCCCTGGGGATAGGGAAGAAAGAATACTTCCCACGTATTCCCTACGTGTCATAGAAGGCGACTAAAAGGGGAGGGAGCGGGGGGCTGGATATCCTCCCCTCTCGTTTTTAATTTTCCGAAAGAAGGAACAGAGAAGGGCGCCAAGTGAGGATATTACCTCTAAGGCTTAGTCCTCTATTCTTAATGCTACCTCACTGACGCGGGAAATGGCGAATGTGTATAAAAAGTATATACATATTCTTGTGTTGTGTGTGTTTGCGCTTGTAGGTGTGGAGTGTGCATTCATCTGTGCATTCCTGCTTGCTTGACATGCACACAGATACATATATAATTATTTTAGTGATTGTCATTATTTATATTTATATCTTTTTCCAGGTCAGTGTGTGGCAGGGATACGGGCGAGGCAGATAAGGGTAAGGGATTACTTTTGAGTCTGTAAATTATCTTTTTTTATTTGCGATTACATTAGATTATTTTTGATTATATTAGTGATTACATTAAGGTATAAT
>NC_092230.1:38978098-39010598 GCF_036320965.1 Panulirus ornatus
AGGGATAGAGAGAGCGAGCCTAGAGGGATAGAGGGAGGGAGGATAGAGAGAGGGAGCCTAGAGGGATGGAGGGAGGGAGGATAGAGAGAGGGAGCCTAAAGGACGAGATAGAGAGAGGGAGCCTAGAGGGATGGAGGGAGGGAGGATAGAGAGAGGGAGCCTAGAGGGAGGGAGGGACGGAGGATAGAGAGAGGGAGCCTAGAGGGATGGAGGGAGGGAGGATAGAGAGAGGGAGCCTAGAGAGACAGAGAGGGAGGCTAGAGTGAGTGTCTCTTAAGTCAGTCACATATAAGAATGCAGATAACATCTCGTCCATGTACGCACACACTGACGCACAGACGGGGGTAAAAGAGGTTGGGGGGGGATGAGGTTGATGGGGGGGGGGAGGCGCGCGCACACACACACACACACACACAGCAGCAGCAGCAGAGGGGAGTCCCTGGGGAGGGGGGGGGGGGAGATTAGTGGTCCAGACATGTGTACAAGAACATGGTGTGAGGAGGGAGGAAGTCCCTTGACGTACATTTCCTCTTTATTTTTTTCTATATTTTATCCAAGTGTTTTGCTTTCTTCATTCCACTGGAAGACTGAATTCGTCATTCTTCTTTCGTTCTCTTTTTTTCATTCTTCCTTCTCTTCATTCTCGTTTTATTTTTTTTTAATTGTTGTATTTCTTTTGTTTGTATGCCTCTCTCTCTCTCTCTCTCTCTCTCTCTCTCTCTCTCTCTCTCTCTCTCTCTCTCTCTCACCATTATAAGGGGTGATCATGATGCTTCAAGGCTGGCTGCTCTACCATCAGTAGCAGGGGAAACGATGCAACCTTTCTAAGACGGGAACAAATTTCCTCTTTGGAATTGTACTCCTTCCCCTCCATCTGTGTGTGTGTGTGTGTGTGTGTGTGTGTGTGTGTGTGTGTGTACATGCTAATACAAATAATAATATTCAATTATACATAAAGATAAAACTAATAAGATAATAATCACAAAAACTCGGGATTATTACAACAGTTCTCTACATTCCTATAGTCAATAACCCTGGGGGGTTGTCAATAACCCTGGGGGGTTGTCAATAACCCTGGGGGGTTGTCAATAACCCTGGGGGGTTGTCAATAACCCTGGGGGGTTGTCAATAACCCTGGGGGGTTGTCAATAACCCTGGGGGGTTGTCAATAACCCTGGGGGGTTGTCAATAACCCTGGGTTTAAACCCCACGCATCTCTATCCTGACTTGGTAGACAAATAGAATCAATTATCATTTATCTGTAATGGTCTTCCCTGGACCAGAGGTCATCAGGAATGAATAGCTTCATTATAATTTATTATTATTTATTAATATTAACGTTTTGGATGGCAAAGAGAGAGAGAGAGAGAGAGAGAGAGAGAGAGAGAGAGAGAGAGAGAAGAGTTGGGGGGGAGTAAATCCATGCTTGGCTTCCCCCTCGCTAATTACCCTGGCGGGAGATTCAACCCTTTTCAGATGATGAAGCGATTACGATCACATAAATTGCTACACCTGGCCTTAATTAAGGTGTATTACCTGCTGGAGATAACAGGGGCGCGAGTCCCCCCCCTCCCTCCAAGGGCTCATTAGAAGGTAATTAGTCTTATATTGTGTGTGTATATATATATATATATATATATATATATATATATATATATATATATATTATAAAACACATTTGATCGCCGTTTCCTGCGTTAAGTGAGGCAGCGCCGGGAGCACGGTAATTCCCGCAAGTCATCTTAAACTCGTTACTTTCAAAAATGTCGACATCATTTGGGGATTTTAATTTCGAGACCGGCATAGAGATTAAAAGAGTTAAAGGGGAACCATTTTAATGTGTCTTAAGGCCATTTCTAGTCTGGTTTTCAGAATAGAGGGAAAAAAAAAGGCTTTTTGTAAGATAAATGTCTGAATTGTGGTTCTAGACGAGAAGCCTTTTATGTAAAAGGTTATTTTCTAGTGTTAATCTTGCATTACCATTCAAGAAAAAGGCTTTTGTGGTGCCGGACCAGAGGATAAAACTTATTTTTTTTAACGTAAGATCCGACTACGTTTCTACCACCCGTCTACACATGACAAATAAAAGGCTTTTGTGCAAAGACCACAACGGGAATATGTAAATTATTCCTTCCATTCAACAAATAAAAGACGACTTAAAATGAGAGATATATATAATAGACATTTTTAATTGAGTTTATTTAAAAGATTTTGTTAAACTTCTGATATGGGAGCACCTATAGTGTGTGTGTGTGTGTGTGTATGGGCGTGGCACGTGTTCTTACGTGTGCCATTATTGGCACAGGTCGGGCATTTACTCCCCCCCTCCCCCCGGCTATGATAATTGGTCATAAATCGTTTATCTAAGTGGTAGTCATCATGTACTCCGTTAACTTGACCATGAAAAAGGAATTACATTTTAGGTAATCTAAAAATCTTGCTGGATTACATTGACCGTTGATGTAATTTTAATTTGATAAATTTTTCCAAAATTATTGGAATTTTTTGTTACATTCAATAACCCAAAGGCTAATAAATGAAGCCAATTATATCTATAAAGAAAAAAAAAACTACGAATTTAGTAATTATTCCACAAAATTGAAATTCATCAACTCTGATTTACCAGAAAAAAAATCAATAAAAAATTATTAAAGTAATTTACCAGAAAAAAATCAAAAATCAAAAATGATTATAAAGTTTGCCAGATGACAACCCCAATCCATAAAAAAAGTTACCAGATTCTCAATAATTAGAAACACGAGAGAAATACAATCCCAGGAAATACTATATTTATGGAAATTTGGAACTAGAAATTTGGGATAAAGTAATAATACATAGTAATAGCAACCATTACTGTGGGGGGAAGGGGAGGCGATCGCTCTGTATGCAATTTTCGGGCAATGGAGTGGATAAATGAATTAAAAAGTTACTGTTCCTTCATACTCGCCCCCCCGACGGTGACATTTCGCTTCGATGGGCGAGTGTGGGAGTAACAGAGAGAGAGAGAGAGAGAGAGAGAGAGAGAGAGAGAGAGAGATGGGGGAATGGAGAAAGATGGGAAGGGAAGGGGAAAGGAGGTGGGAGGAAGATGGGGGATAGGGGAGGGAGGGAGTGAGAGAGAGATGGAGGGAGAGGAGGAAAGATGGGGGATGAGAGAGAGAGAGAGAGAGAGAGAGAGAGAGAGAGAGAGAGAGAGAGAGAGGGGGGGGGCAGGGTGGACGTAACAAGGTCATGACATAGCCCGAGTGTCGTACCGTCGTACGTCAAGGTCGGTGGTGGTGTCGGACGCGTAACGATGACGGATGACAACACATGTTGTGGCTGGAGGTTGTGCAGGTTGTAATAACCCGGTGATATCTGGCAATGATGGATGACAACGTGTTGTGTTGTGTGATGATGCGATGCCGGTGGAGCTAGCTCTCTCTCTCTCTCTCTCTCTCTCTCTCTCTCTCTCTCTCTCTCTTACTCCCATCGCTCTTCCCATATCTTTCACCCTCTCCCTCCCCATCTCTCTCTCTCTCTCTCTCTTACTCCCATCGCTCTCTTCCCATATCTTTCACCCTCTCTCTCTCTCTCTTACTCCCATCGCTCTCTTCCCATATCTTTCCCCCCTCTCCCTCCCCATCTCTCTCTCTCTCTCTCTCTCTCTCTCTCTCTCTCTCTCTCGCCGGGGAGACCGGGGGGGGAGGGGGTGTCGTTTCGCAGTCGGTGACCTGTGTGACCTCCCCCCTTCCCCCCACCAAACCCCCCCCCACTTAACCCTTCCGTTGTTTCAGAAACGGAGACTTGAACCCGCCAGCCCCCCTTCCTTCCCCTCCCCCACCGGACATCCGAACAACAAAACATTAATGGCATTGTCATCTTAAGACTAAGGGGGGGGGGGGTGTGAGGAAGAGGAGGAGGGGGTTGTGTGGGGGTGAGGGAGGGAGGGTTTCGTGGTGGGGGGGGGTTGTGTGGGGGTGAGGAGGAGAAAGATGGGGGGGGTGAGGGGTTGTCGAGCCAACGTCTCCTCTTGTACATTAGTCTTAATGTGGGGAGGAAAATGGGGGTGAGGGGAAGGAAGGAGAGGGGAGAGTTGGGGGGGTTTAGATCCCCCCTTTCTCCCTATTAATTAACCATTATATATTCACAGTTTGTGTGATAACCCATTACAACGCAGCCTATTACAGCCCCCCCCCTTCCCCCCCATTACCAGAGCGTGTAAGGGGGATTTCCCCTAATGGGCTACTGCCCATTTCATCGCCACCCATTACTTAAAAATCTTTAATATTTTTCTGAAAAGATAAAGATAGAGTAGACGGATTTTAAACCCTACTTCTTGGAAGAGTGTCGAGTTGATCAAAGAGATTTCTCCAGCTAATAAAAAATTACTGGAAGATACTAAATAAAATAACGATAATTATAATACATGAGAACTGTACTTAACTCAATGATTATACAATACACTGTTCGCTGGCGTTTTCTAATTCACATACGTATCGTTTTTGAAATAGAATATTTGAATAGAAAAAAAAATCTGTCGTAGATATTTTATAGAATTAGAAGAGAAAGGAAAGAAATAAGTCAATATGGCCCAGCTGAGGAAGGAATGGGGTTTAAAAGGGCGTAAGAGGCACCACCAGGCGATACGTTACATTCTGTCCTTCTAATTCAATTGGTCAAGAGGCTTTAAGGACACTAACGTCCCGACCCGCTCTGCTGTGTGGATGTTAGCGGGAGGGAGTGGGGGAGAGAGAGAGAGAGGGGGGAGGGAAGGAGGGAGAGAGGGGAGGAGAGAGAGAGGGAGAGAGGGGAGGAGAGAGAGAGGGAGAGGGGAGAGAGAGAGAGGGAGAGGGGGACGAGAGAGAGAGGGGAGGAGAGGGAGAGAGAGGGGAGGAGAGAGAGAGGGGAGGAGAGAGAGAGGGGAGGAGAGAGAGAGGGGAGGAGAGAGAGAGGGAGAGAGAGGGGAGGAGAAGAGAGGGGGGAGAAGAGAGAGATAGAGGAGAGAAGGAGGGGAAGAAAAGAGTGAAAAAAGAGAAAGCAAGAATGGAATAGAATTATCTTTGAGAATTGAAAAATAATTCTAATATCACGACTTTAAATTCCGTTGATATATTTCATGACATACATTTCATACTACCTCTGAAAATACGTTCGAAAAAAATACCCTTGCGAAACATATTTGAAAATAGATTTGTACGAAGTAAAGTTATAACGTTGTAACAGTACATTGAAAATACCTTTGAGGATAATTATAAGATTGTGATGGAATAACTTCGATAATGTTCAAAATTCAGTTAATTATTTATCTTGCGATGTGTCGCCATTCTCTCTCTGTCTCTCTCTCTCTCTCTCTCTCTCTCTCTCTCTCTCTCTCTCTCTCTCTCTCTCTCTCTCTCTCTCCGGCGTAGGCTGGTGTGTGCTGTGTGTGTGTGCGCGCGCGCACATACACCCACACAGCACATACAACGCACACACACACACACCTTCCTCCCGTGTACCACACACACACACACACACACACACACACACACACACACACACACACACCTTCCTCCCGTGTAACACACACACACACACACACACACCTTCCTCCCGTGTACTACACACACACACACACACACACACACACACACACACACACACACACACCTTCCTCCCGTGTACTACACACACACACACACACACCTTCCTCCCGTGTACTACACACACACACACACACACACACCTTCCTCCCGTGTACCACACACACACACACCTTCCTCCCGTGTAACACACACACACACCTTCCTCCCGTGTACCACACACACACACACACACACACACACCTTCCTCCCGTGTACTACACACACACACACACACACACACACACACACCTTCCTCCCGTGTACTACACACACACACACACACACACCTTCCTCCCGTGTACTACACACACACACACACACACACCTTCCTCCCGTGTACTACACACACACACACACACACACACACACCTTCCTCCCGTGTACCACACACACACACACCTTCCTCCCGTGTAACACACACACACACACACACACACACCTTCCTCCCGTGTACTAGGGGGTTTGGGCTTAACGCTCTATATCAGCGTAAGAGATCAGATAAAGCACAGTGTGGAGGGGCATCAACACTACACACAGGAGACCAGCGGGGGGGGAGGGGTGAGGGGGAGGGGAAATAAGGTCTTCAAATCCCTTTCGCCTCCGGGTGCAACAAGGGAGGTAAATACGGCGTTAATACGGGCCGGCTTATTTGCTCGTGAAATAAATTTACTTGGGGGATTTGGGACGATTTTCAGATGCTGGGGGGGGGGGGGAAGGTAAAGGAAGAGGGGTGTTTTGTATGTGTTGTATGTGTGTGTTGCGTGTGTTGTAAAGAAAACGGGAGGAGGGTAATTGTTTTATATATTAAGGGAAGTTTGTTTTCACTTGCGTTGCCCCCGTCTCTTAACTTTGTAATATATTTGCCATGTCTTTACTCCTACGTGCACACACACACACACACACACACACACACAAGGTCTCCATTTCATCGAGGAGCCTCTAAGGAAGGACGAACAGCTGGGTTGACTGTGGGCCTGTGCCACGGCCAGGATTCGAACCTGTGCTGCTTTGACCCCAAGCCGGCCTCTGTGTGTGTGTGTGTGTGTGTTTGTTTTCGTAGGGAAGGATGGAGTTACCATACAATCGCCCTGTGTTTTAGGCCTTAAATACCTGCAGTATCAATGACTCATTCTATTAACACTGAAAGGTCTATTAGTCCCGCACTTAGCTATGTTTGTCTATTTACCCAGCTATAACACACGATCTAATATAGCAATATACCATAAAAAAAAAAAGCGACGATAAATCTTGCATGGCAACTCGCATACAGTGGCTGGGGAAAGGGTGGGTAGGGGGGGAGGGGAAGGATTAATGAGTTGGCATGTGAGGAAATTACTTGAATTTTTAAAAGCTTAATTGTATGCTTTAGCTAATATATAGCTTTAATTTCCACGTATATAGCTCCTTTCCCCTACCCTCCCCTCCCACCCTCAACTCGCCTGAAAAATATTTGAATATTTAGACGTAAACGCTTCCACAATTTCAAACTCGAATAAATATCAAATGGCAACTTTTGGGATGGGTTGCCAGACACGACTATCTGGTGATGAATACGATGTTGCTCACGGAGGATCACCTATTTTCTTTCGCCTTATGGAAGGCATTTAAAAAAAATTAACTAAAATCTGGCTCTGTTAATCTTGAGGTTGATTTCCCATTTTTCTTATGATTGCACCGAGGTGAAATTTACAGGGAAAAGGTAGGAATTGTATTCACATATATATATATATATATATATATATATATATATATATATATATATATATATATATATATATGTTTAGGAAGATTAGTTATACATATGACCAAAGACGCACACATACACAATCATCTCTCTCTCTCTCTCTCTCTCTCTCTCGTCACCACAGTTAGGTAGTTAAGTAGCCCCAGGACCATTTGACCCGCCTCCTGCATCTCTGAGGTCACGCCTTGTGCCGAAGTTTTAACGACAAATTTGATCAAATTGTGTGTAACGAAGTTAAAGAAATGTGTACGAGTTCGTACGTATGTATTAAGTGTTGGCGGGAGAGAGCAACACTGGTTAGGTCTGGTCGGGTGAAGTTTATATATATATATATATATATATTTTTTTTTTTTTCATACTATTCGCGATAGCGAGGTAGCGTTAAGAACAGAGGACTGGGCCTTTGAGGGAATATCCTCACCTGGACCTCTTCTCTGTTCCTTCTTTTGGGAAAAAAAAAAAAAAAAAACGAGAGTGGAGGATTTCCAGCCCCCCGCTCCCTTCCCTTTTAGTCGCCTTCTACGACACGCAGGGAATACGTGGGAAGTATTCTTTCTCCCCTGTCCCTTCATCTCATTCAAGATTCACTTTGATGGAGATATTTGAAGGAAAAAGCTTCAAATTCAATTTCGTTTTTTTTTTTTTCTAAGTCCCTCGTGAATGGATCGTTAAGAACAGTGTTTTAACGAGTCGTTAGGGGGGGGGGGGGTTAAGATGCCATTTCGTATGTTAATGTCATTAAAGTAATCTTCAATGTAATTGGAAGTAGTTGGAAGATGGATGTATTAAGGTCTATAGATTTATATAATGAGGTGATCTCATATAAATTCGTGTCACACTTTAGCATATAAACCAGAACCATTGTCATATAAACTCGTATAATAAAACTACAGTTTCCAACTTATATCGATCTTTACAAATAAAGGAATAAATAGTGACGACTCTTGTGTCAATGATATAAATGTTACGAAATGTATTGGCTGCAATATACATTAAAATAAAAAATACGCAAGAAATACGCACTTTTACCTGGTGACGTCACAGACATCAGGGACGTGCATGATGTCACATACGTGATTTGACGCAGTGTGTTACGCATGCCTACGCGGACATGGGGCGTATGAGATATGATGCATGTTGCCCATACCCGCGTTTGACAAGTAGCGCCACGCGAGGCAAGCCCGCATTCGCTCCCAGGTGTAGCTCTCTCTCTCTCTCTAATGTCGGTTGCCAAACGTTGCAGTGACATTAAGATTTCTTTTTCTCTCTCTCTCGTTATGAATGTGGGGAACCCACCAGTTTGCCGCCCTTGACAAATTGACCCTAATTAGTCTGTCAAATTAATTACTATTTTTTTTTTCTTTTTGCTGGGACGGTGGTAGGGTAGGACTAGGGGACGGTGGGGGGGCCTATATGTACATTTGTTAGTACAATGTCATAGTTTGAGGGGAGGAGATTTTTAGTTCACGAGAGAGAGAGAGAGAGAGAGAGAGAGAGAGAGAGAGAGAGAGAGAGAGAGAGAGAGAGAGAGAGAATATATTTAGACCCCCCATTCGTTAAACACTTCTAATTTTCAATACGTCCGTTCATTTCCCTGTCTTGGACTTGGCTAACTCAAAACCCATTTCGTATAAGAAAAAGAATAGTAGAAATTATAGAAAATGAAAAGGGGATGGAGGAGGGGGGGGGGCAATCATTTAGAAAAGGAAGGTATATATATACAGAAAAGGGTGGGCGATAGACAAGTGACCTAACACACCATTTTCGTCTGAAAGAAAAGGTCTATACCAACCACTATTTCAAAACAGTCTCCCCTCTTTATTTCCATCGAAGAATATGCCTTTTCTAACACAAGACCCTTCTTCCATTTTCTTTCTAGGTCGTCGAACCCCTCAGTATCTACCATCAAGTAGGCTGTTCCACTGTTTCGTTCACAAAGGCTCCTTTCCCATCTACCTTGTCTGTTCCAGAAGGGAACTCTTTATTTCACTTTCTGCCTATTTCTAATAGTTATTGACCATTTTCTATTTCCTATCCCTCTCTCTTATCTCCATTTTCTATTCTCCCATCAACCAGCGTGACCTTTGACGTGAGCCATAAGGTCAAAAGCCAGGCCATCATACCCAAGCGGTCGTACCGTCGTGCTCGAGGGTCGTACCGTCGTGCTCGAGGGTCGTACCGTCGTGCTCGAGGGTCGTACCGTCGTGCTCAAGGGTCGTACCGTCGTGCTCAAGGGTCGTACCGTCGTGCTCAAGGGTCGTATCGTCGTGCTCCAGGGTTGCACCGTCGTGCTCAAGGGTCGTACCGTTGTGCTCAAGGGTCGCACCGTCGTGCTCAAGGGTCGTTACGTCGTGCTCAAGGGTCGCACCGTCGTGCTCAAGGGTCGTACCGTCGTGCTCAAGGGTCGCACCGTCGTGCTCAAGGGTCGTACCGTCGTGCTCAAGGGTCGTTACGTCGTGCTCAAGGGTCGTTACGTTGTGCTCAACAATCAAACTGTTGTACTTAATGTGCAAACATTCCTAACCACCTTCATTGCACTAGAGGCGACTCTCCTACGCTAAGCTGTATGGATTATCGATCTTAACATCACTACCAATCCACTCTCATGTCTTCACGCCCCCTACTGTATTATTACACACACTGTAATGTCTAGAGAACCTCATTTCAACACCTGTTTGATGCGCTGTTACAGAGGAGGCGATGCCAGTCGTGTTCATTAACGTGATTAAGTAGATACATCTGTGATAATAACAATAGATACTTTATCTATCGCGTCTATCAGTAGCTTTAACAAGGCTGTATATCAAGACAATGAAAAAAATAGATTTAACATGGTTGTATTTCGTAAAGACGATGCCAAAATAGATTTAACATGGTTGTATTTCGTAAAAGGTCAAGCAAAAATCTATTTCACGTGAGAATTTAACGTGAGTTTAGCACTGGAATTTAACCAAGTCTTGGTTAGATATAGAAGATAATGAATCATTTTCAGATACTCTGTCAATAGTGTCTTTATTGTTTGAGCGTGCGTTGCGGGTTCCATTTTCTACAGAACACCATCTACCTCTCTTTCTCTTTCCCATTTTCTTTTTACCAGTTTTACCAGCAGGAGATCGAACGAAAAGACAGGCGGCGGAAAGTAAGAGACAAATAGAGCCCCATCTTGCCTTGGTAATGGGTAGGAAGACCACCTTTATGGCCTTGTCGTATGATCTGTTCCTATCTTCCAACCGATTCGTTTTTTGTTTCCCCATTTTCTATATCTCCTGTTGTTTGGCCTACCTCCCTTCGTTTTCTTTCTCTACTTTTCCATTTTTTCATCAAGGGTTAGAATTAGTTTTAAGTGAAAACGACCAAAACTCTGTCCTTAAGTACTTAACTACCCTTTTTTTAAATGGTTATCTGTCACTGTCTAATCCATCGTTTGTCTGTCTCCGTCTCGATAATTGCACGAAGGAATTTAAATAGCTTGTTTATAGTTTCCCGCGTGGACTACGTAGCGCCAGGAACAGACACTGGGCCTTAAAAGGAAAAAAAAAAAAGAAAAATGGATAAATAAAGCAAGCGTTGTCCCCCCTTCCTATGATCCTTCGTTTAGAAAGTAGCAATACAGGAGGGAAGGATTTCCAGAAACTGAGAGTACGTCACACACACACATACACACACACACACACACACACACACACACACACACAAAAGCTCTCCCAGCACTGTGTGAGAGGAGGATTAAAAAAAAAACGCCGCTCACAACATTGTTGGATCAAACGATAGAGAAGGAATAAAAAAAAGTGAAAACCCGATGTTCACAAATCCACCTCTGGCAAGATGACTGAAAACTACAGTCGTTTCTTAAAATCCGTCTGAGAGAGAGAGAGAGAGAGAGAGAGAGAGAGAGAGAGAGAGAGAGAGAGAGAGAGAGAGAGAAAGAGAGAGAGAGAGAGAGAGAGAGAGAGAGAGCTGGCTCCTTACACTCCATGTGGAAGGTGGCATTGCGTGTGTTGTACCCCCTGATTCTGGGGTAGTGTGGTGATGGTCTCTGGGGGACGCGAGCGGAGCAGGGTAGACAAGGGCGGGGTACCGACCCTCGCTTTAGGGTAGAAAGTCTACCTACCTACCAGTCTGTCTGGCTGGCTCGCCCGGGGTACAGTGAAGGCAGGTACAGCGAAGGCCTAAAGTAGATACTGTATCCCAAACCTAGAATACTTGGAAGGTACTGCTCGAGTGGACACTGTGGACGAGCATGTAAACCCTTTCTTCAACACAGAAAAGCGAACAAATAGTTGCCTCTTGCTGAAAAAAAAAGGGTAGGGTGGATCCTGCGGAATTTCAAGACGAGAGAGAAAAAAAGAAAATGGTAACTCTCCTTATGGCGCTATTACTCTTGAGGAACAGAATACTGTCATGTATTACACATTACGCATCAAGGGCAGGAGAATCTACACCGTGGGCACATCTCTCTCATACGTCACTATCACTATTGACCTGGTACAAGGAACTGGGATCAGATCCTCACAGGTCCTTGTACCTGCCAGTACCGCTACTAGAAGTGGTACCTGGTCTTCCTAGTATAGCCACAGCTGTGCTACAGTGGCTAAAACACCTGTTACTCAATAGTCCAATGACGTGATGTACTTTTTTTTTTCCTAAAGGAAAACTGGTATGGCTTGGGTCGTTCTTTTAAGTTTTTTATGTGAATATTTGGATTGTAGTGAAAGGAAGTTGACGCTTTCTAAAGCTGAGGTTTTGTAGAAATGATGGTGAAAGGTCACCTGCTCAAGCTGTTGGGGAAAGCACTGTTGGGGAAACCACTAACTTCATGTGGAACGCAAGGGAGGAGGAGGAAGGGATGCAGAGGGGGAGTAGAAAGGAGGGGTAGAATGAATGGATCGAATCAGTGTTGTGATCTCTACAACGAAGGTTGTGGTGGGCTTTGTGGTTGTGAACTACCTAACGATGGTTGTAGATAGCCAAAGTTGTTTTTTTTTTTTCGATCAATTTGATGTAGATGGTTGAATGTGGCCACCAGGTTTTGTTGACTATATAATGACCCTTTATTTTTATGTCCATGTTCAGGTGCTGTAAATTGTGTGTGATGAAAGTTGTTAATGGTCAGATATTTGAAAATATTGAAGTAATAGAATAAACAGGATTACATTTTATTGCTTTATGTGAACCGTATCATTTATATGAGCTATATAATTTGCAGATATGGTGTTATATAGTGTAATCTATTCATATATATATATATATATATATATATATATATATATATATATATATAGAGAGAGAGAGAGAGAGAGAGAGAGAGAGAGAGAATCACTACCGTTTCTCTCGACTCTCCCTCTTCGTTACTCCTATCACTCGTCTTCCTAGTTGTATAGCACTATTTCCCTTCCCCCGCCAGCTACCGTACTCTCGTACCAGCACAGTTATAATCATCTCTATGGTTCAGCCCGGGACCCACCATGAGTCCCGACCTTTGTGTATTGTTTGTGAGGTAAACACGTGTAAACAACGTCTCGGATCACAAGGTTCTTTCGCGTAGGATGACCGTGTTTAACATCTCTCATGATCAGTCCTAAATCTATATATATATATATATATATATATATATATATATATATATATATATATATATATATATATATTCCTGAGTCCACGGGGAAATGAAACACGATAAGTTCCCAAGTGCACTTTCGTGTCATGATCACATCATCAGGGGAGACACAAGAGAGAAATATAATTCAGTTGATATACATCGAAGAGACGTAGCTAGGACGCCATTTGGTAAACATGCGATCGTCCAAGACAGACAACGAGCGGTCATAAACTTATCATTTTACAAATTTTATTATCTATTTTGTGTAGACCATTACTAATATTAAGATTATAATTCTTTGCGTATTCAATAATAGAAGATTTAATATATACACGAGACCAAAATCTGTTTTGTTTGTGTGTGTGTGTGTGTGTGTGTGTGTGTGTGTGTGTGTGTGTGTGTGTCTTCAGGGTTTCCTTATGACGTAGGGTGGCTCCGTGCTGGCCTTGTCTACTGGCTGGCTGGCTGCTGGTTTGAGATGATGTTCTCTGTATGTCTTTGCCATGGCAAATCTCTCTCTCTCTCTGATGTGTAAGACGGTAACGTTCTGGGAGGGGAGAGGAGGGGGGGGTTGGGTGTGTGTGTGTGTGTGGGGGGGGGGGGGGTCTCTTGGTATGTCGTGGTGGTTCATGTGTTAGAGATACGAGACAGAGAAAAGTCACACTGAGAGAAAGACATTCAGACAGACAGAGAGAGAGAGAGAGAGAGAGAGAGAGAGAGAGAGAGGTGTCTCTAAATGGCTTTAAAAAAAGATGTTTCATAGACACTGGGCGAAACAGAACCCGAGGAGAGGCATGATGTAAGGCAGCACGTGTGGCCACGTGTGGATGAGATGGATGAGGGGGGGTAGGGATAGGGGTGCGTCTGGGGAGGGTAGTATGTTTGGGGAGGGATGAGGGAAGGGAGAAGAGGGGAAGGAGAAGAGGGGGGGGACAGGAGGGTGGGGGAGATGCGTCTGGGGAAGGGGAGGATCGGAGGGGGTGTGGGGTGGTGGGAGGGGGGTGTGTGGTGGTGTTTTGAGTCAATCTAGCAAGCTTAAGAGGAGGCGGGGGAGTAGGGGGGGGGGGAGGAGGGTTGGTACTTGCTACGCGGTTCAGGGAAGGGGGTAAGGGGGGTGAGGGTGGTGAGGGGTAGCCATTGTGCAGCAATTGTCCAAAACAGCGAGGACCAGTGGGTGTGGGGGGGTGGGTGACCCCTCCCCCCACCCACTCGTGGACACAGAAGTACGTCTTGCCTGCCTGGCTACATCTATGTCTTGCTGGTCGTCTGTCTTATTTCGTCTCGTATTTCATCCTCTCTCTCTCTCTCTCTCTCTCTCTCTCTCTCTCTCTCTCTCTCTCTCTCTCTCTCTCTCTCTTACAAATAACTATTCCATGCGAACAAAGATGATGAAACCCATGCAAGCGCCCGTCATACTTAGTCCCACAAACAATACATACATATATATATATATATATATATATATATATATAAACATTTCTTGATAACGACCCGAATTTACATGACGTCGACAGGTCTGAGAATTGCTCATAAAACGATAAAAAAAAAAAAAATCCCGGACTTTTCCCTCATGTTACAAGCCTTATAAATGTTCACATTACCAGACGATCCATCAAGTGTGACGTGTGCTGAATATTGATCATGTTACCTTGTCATGTTAGCACATGGTACTCGCTCTTGTGATTTTTCCCTCCCCAGTGGTGATTGTGCATTATATATATATATATATATATATATATATATATATATATATATATATATATATATGTATATATATATATATGTATATATATATGTATATATATATATATATATATATATATATATATATATATATATATATATATGAGTCCACGGGAAAAATGAAACACGATAAGTTCTCAAGTGCACTTTCGTGTAATAATCACATCATCAGGGGAGACACAAGTGAGAAATAAGTCAGTTATATATATATATATATATATATATATATATATATATATATATATATATATATATATATATATATATATATACGAGAGAAAGAAGATAAGTGAATAAAGATACATAGATCATTATGTAAATAGATTGTTAAATAGTTGCTGTTAGTGGTAAATATAGATAGGAAGAGATAAACAGATCTCTCTACTCAAGGATCAGTGAAGTTCTCAAATGCTATAGCAAGAAATGTATCATAAGGCTTAATATATCTATGATAAAGCAGGATTTACCTCCATATGTACTGAAGAGGTCGTTAGGAAAGTCAGATCGACAGATGAGGGGTAGGAAGACAGGCGATATTTATCCCTGTGACAGATGTCCAGAGGGGTGAGAATTAGTCTTCCTTCTTGTCCGACGTCATGACGTATTACAAGTGTGTGTGTGTGATTGTGTGTGTGTGTGTGTGTGTGTATTTATATAAAGTGCAACACTAAGGTACAGACGTATTTCAAATTCTTCCTCTGTGTATTATCCCCTCAGTACACCTTCAGAATTTGCTATACACCTGTGTCTGGTTCTCTAGTCTTACCCATCCAATATAAGTCTCCTTGATAAGCGTTATCTATATTCACATTGTGATAGAAAGCCGTCGACTATATTAATGAGTACGTCCATGAGAAGTATAGAAATCCATCCACTGTATCAGCAGCAATACGTACATGAGAAGTAAATGATTCAATAACCATGTTTTTAAATATTAATTTATCATTAATTTACGGTATCAGTCACCAATTAGGGTCATTACCATGAGAGACCAGTCTGATTTATCTTCATTTATCCATAACTTCATTCGATCATTTCCTCCCTGATACACTGGTGGTCATACCAAGAGAAAGAGGCAATAACCCCCCCCCCCCCTGCCTCCCCTGGAACACCACTGGGAAAAAAAAAGAGAAAAAACATCTCGCAAGCCAAGGCGTTTGCCAAAACATTAGTTCAAGAGACGAATGTTCCAGCGAGTCCCTTCATTCTTTCCCTCCTCCTCCTCCCTGTGTGTGGTGCTAAACCTTTTGCTTTTGTACATTCTTCATTTTTCACCGTACCGGCGGAAGTGCCGGGGTGGGTGGGTGGGTTCGAAGCCCTGGTCTCCTTAGGGCTTCTGGTGTTGGTGGTTCGGGTGAAGAAGAAATATGATCTTCCCCTCTGTCGTATCAAACGTGGGTTGATCATATTCGTTCTCTGTTCATCAACGTTTGTCTCCAGATAGCCTCATCTTAATCTAGTCATCATAACTTGGATTTCCAGCAAGTCGTGGGGAAGAATGCAACCCATTGTTTTCCATGTTCCATACATTCGCAAAGAGGCGCGCGCGCCGCGTGTACGCGATAGATCGTGAAATACAAAAGGGCTCCAGCGCCTGGGGGTACAGCCTGGAATGACTCCAGTCGCGTCTCAAATCCTCCAGGAAACCTCGACTAGCTTGATAAATGGGTCCTGGACGAGAGATCCGAACCACGTTAACGCGTCGGGCGCAGCAGTTTACCCTCCTCCCACCACCCCACACCCAGCCAAATGGTCCTTTCCCCCAAATGGTTTTGGAATGCTGCTGGAAACCTCCATTAGCGGCCCTTGAGTTATGATCCATCTGGCCGTCAAGGTGGGCTCGCGCGCTCTCAACTCTTACGATTAAGTCAAACCAAACACCTCGGGTGCTTAATTGAAATCCAGAGATATGGCTGGAAGGAACTTGGTTCATACACACACGCTACATACGTGGAGTTCCGTCTCTCCAGTCCTGGGCTGAGAGAGAGAGAGAGAGAGAGAGAGAGAGAGAGAGAGAGAGAGAGAGAGAGAGAGAGTTACTGGTCGGTCCAGTCTCCAGACCATGGGTGTCCAAGACACGATCTTCATCGTCAGACACTCGTATTTGTCGCTAGCTGTCCGGATGCCAGCTGGTGGCTGTTGAGGACCAGAGAGAATTGCTGGAAGTGGACCCAAAGGGGATCGCTGGAAGATGACGCAAGGGGATCGCTGGAAGATGACACAAGGGGATTGCAGGAAGATGACGCAAGGGGATTGCTGGAAGATGACACAAGGGGATTGCAGGAAGATGACGCAAGGGGATCGCTGGAAGATGACACAAGGGGATTGCAGGAAGATGACGCAAGGGGATTGCTGGAAGATGACACAAGGGGATTGCAGGAAGATGACGCAAGGGGATTGCTGGAAGATGACACATGGGGATTGCAGGAAGATGACGCAAGGGGATTGCTGGAAGATGACACATGGGGATTGCTGGAAGATGACGCAAGGGGATTGCTGGAAGATGACACATGGGGATTGCAGGAAGATGACGCAAGGGGATTGCTGGAAGATGACACATGGGGATTGCTGGAAGATGACACATGGGGATTGCTGGAAGATGACACATGGGGATTGCTGGAAGATGACACATGGGGATTGCTGGAAGATGACACATGGGGATTGCTGGAAGATGACACATGGGGATTGCTGGAAGATGACACATGGGGATTGCTGGAAGATGACCCCAAACAAACAACTGATTGAAGCTTTTCCAAAAAAATAGAAAAAAAAGTCTTGTTCATGGGAACCATTGGCGTCCTGTAGAGAAATTAGGAATATTTACGACAAATTAACATGACCCAAACACGTGTATACAAGTGTGTGTGTGTGTGTGTTTGGGTGGGGTGGAGATAGGGGGAAAGAACCGAAGATGCGTGAGGAGAGAGAGAGAGAGAGAGGGGGGGGGGGGAAACAAAGAAGGAAAAGGAAGATAATGGACTAACTTGAAGAATATTTTTGAAAATTCCACTAATTAGAGGCCACTCCATGATTACTACTTTATCCCATGGTGACGTAACAACCCATTTAAAAGAAGATAAAATGGTTAAAAAAATGGTCTTTCTAACGTCATTAAATGGCCATCAGACACCAACGGAAAATGGCCCGAGATGAATCGTTTCCTTCTTGACTTAACCTTTCAGAGGAGATAACGACCCTCAAAGGTGATTAACGAGGATCGTAATTACCTGACGATAGCTGACTGTAGTGTAGGGTCGGCTGAAGTTGGAATGTAATTTGATGGGACTGAAGACGTAATTGGGCTGAGGGTTAGGGTAATGTTTGGAAACAGATATATATAATTGGGGGATTTAATGGGGTAGAAAACTACTGCGCATTGTAATTGGTTCGGTGGAAAGACGTAATTGGGATAAGGCTGGGAACGAAGTTTGGATGAATCTGGTTACAAATTGTACATGAGAATAGGGGGGGAGGGGGGGGAAGATGCAATTGGTGTAAACTCGAAAAAAAAACGTTTGGGATAAGTCAAAGAAAATTGGGAGGTTATCGGAATTCATTGGTTATGAAATGGGAAAAAATTCAAATAAATGGTTAGAAGGTGTTGTAACGGAATTAGGTGAAATCAGGTGTAATTGGGATGTAAGTGAATGTAATTGGTACGAAATTGGCAAGGTTAGTGGGGCGTGTGGAGATTTATGTATTATGATGTCAGCATTGTGACACGGTGGCGACCATGTTTTCAGATAACGCGTGCCCAGGTTCGAGTTCCATACGTGGCAGCCGGCCCACAGCCAGCCTAGGTGTTCACTCTTCACTTTAATGATCAGTGTGTGTGTGTGTGTGTGTTACGGGGAGAGAGTTTTACACTTTTGTTGTCCCGTCCTCTTAACCTTGTATATATATGTAACACGTCTTAACCCTTATGTATATATACACACACGCAAACGTGCTCGCGCGCGCGCGCACACACACACACACACACACACACACACAGATAAACAGCACGGACCCAGCATTATGTTTGCAGTTGTGTAAACAATGGCTCACATTCCAACTTGTCCGAGAGAGAGAGAGAGAGAGAGAGAGTGTCCGTGGCCAGCAACACATTCAGCATTTTTGGTGGGCAATGTCCACTGAACCTTCAATTTCAACATTCCCCTCTCTCTCTCTCTCTCTCTCTCTCTCTCTCTCTCTCTCTCTCTCTCTCTCTCTCTCTCTCTCATGGCTCTTTTATCTGACCAACAATAAACATCCAGTGAATGCGACGATCATATAACGAATAAAGAGAAAGATAAATATTTATCCACTTGATGTTATAATTCACTTTGAGCTGTTCTCTGCAGTGGACCTGGGCCACCTTTTGAATTTTCGTCTCTAGGACGAATGAACCAGATATATATATATATATATATATAGAGAGAGAGAGAGAGAGAGTGTGTATGCAACTTTATACACCAACAAAAATATACACAGCTCGTGCCCTGTATATCAGGGAAGTATATAAACATCCTGAAAACCCGTATCGCCTTAAAACCCTCCCCACCCCCCCCCCACCCCCATGATTTATATAGACAGCTCGCGATAACCCAGGCGTCTGCGATACGAAGCGATGTATATATATATATATATATATATATATATATATATATATATATATATATATATATATGAACTTAACGTATACGTAAGGATTTGTTAATTAAGGTAGGTTAATATATCGGTGAAAATGCTTGGTTAAATGAATTTAGTGTTAAATCCTTCCACGATCGTCTTTGTGTTCTCCAAGCTTTTCTATAGTTATCTGCTATAAATCCCCAGGATTTATAGCAGATAACTATACGTCATTCTATATTTTCTCCCAAATGTTGAGATTTTCTATTAATATTTTATATGGTTAATCTCCTGGATTTTAAGGTAATCCGGTTTATTTCATAATAAATCTCCAATTTTTTTATGGTAAATCCCGATATATATATATCTCGACCATAGGAAAAAATCCCAGGATTGTACAATAAATCGACGAATATTGATAAATCCCTAACATTCTCTAACAAATCTCCAATATTCTCTAACACATCTCTAATTTTTCTTAGGAAATCTCCAACACTGAGAATCGTATCTACGGCGTTGTCTATCAAATCACCAACATACTCTTAACAAATTTCTGACATGCTTTAACTCATCTCCAACATTTTCTAACACGTCTCCAACATTTTCTAACACGTCTCCAACACCTACGTTGTCTTTCCTCCCATATGGTGGCATGTCGGCCATGTCTAACCTAACCTACGTTATATTACGTCGATAAAGTTGAGTATAATACACACACACACACACACACACACACACACACACACACACGCGCACCCACTCCCGCCCCCAGTACCCCCCCATCTATGGGGCTCCCACAGTGCGTGCGCGCTCACACACACACACACACACACACAGGGACTAATTACCACACCCCACATATAAACGTGTTTCAACTATATAAATCCTCTCTCTACGTAAAAAAACAAAAAAAACATGAAATTGTATTAAACCTCTGTATACACAGTCACCATTAAACCACTTAGGACCAATTACATCTTTTTTCTTTACAGTTAACTTGAATTCTATAGTTAATAATGTGTATTAACCATTTCCGTAAATGTCGTAAAATGTCGTAAAAGGCGACTAAAATGGGAGGGAGTGGGGGGCGGGAAATCTTTCCTTCCCTTTCTTTTTTTCCAAAAGAAGGAACAAAGGGGGCCAAGTGAGGATATTTCCTCTAAGGCTCAGTCCCCTGTTCTTAACGCTACCTCGCTAATGCGGGAATTGGCGAATATGTATAAAAGAAAAAAAAAAAAAAAATATATATATATATATATATATATATATATATATATATATATATGAGATGTATATACGTGCGTGTGTGATTCAAATGAGGATCTCTGGAAGTACAAAGACATATAACCCGTGTCATGACCCTTATTGAAATCCACACACACACGCACACACACACACACACACAATGCAAACGTGATAAAGAACAAATCAAGAATGTAAAGTGTCAATAATTATGATGATCACATCATCTAGTCCAAAGCTCTGACTAACTGATTCGCGGGTTCGATTCCGGCACCAGTGTGGTGCCGCTGGCGTATAACAACAGGTCAGTGGAACACACACACACACACACACACAATAGCATAATCTGATCCTACAATAACGTCTGAGCAAGAAGGACGTATGGAAACATGCCCTACAAATGTTGAAAATGGGTTAGGGGGAACTCTAATTCAGTCAGCGTAGATACACGTGTATAGTAGGCTGTGGGTGGTTCCATTTCAGTCGTATTGTATCTCTATTGTTGCCGAGCGATTATTTTCATTCAGATTTAAATGTAATTCTCGGATATTTCGAGTGGGTTATCATAACCGAATTTAAGATATAGGTTGTGTGTGTGTGTGTGTGTGTGTGTGTGTGTGTGTGTGTGTGTGAGTGTGTGCGCGTGCGCTGGTTATCTTTTTGTTCTCAATTATAACAACTCCCGCTCAAGGCAGACAACCTCGCTCGGACCTTGGGATGGGGGTCTGTGTGGCCTGCGTCTCAAGTCAAAAGTTGTGATCTGTATTACTGATGAATGATGAATGAATGATACATATGGTGAAGCGATTGCTAAATCGACCTCTCTCTCTCTCTCTCTCTCTCTCTCTCTCTCTCTCTCTCTCTCTCTCTCTCTCTCTCTCTCTCTCTCTCTATATATATATATATATATATATATATATATATATATATATATATATATATATATATATATATGTGGTAATAAAAAGTGTGGTTGAGAGAGCAGAAGAGGGTGTTTTGAAATGGTTTGGTCACATGGAGAGAATGAGTGAGGAAAGATTGACCAAAAGGATATATGTGTCGGAGATGGAGGGAACGAGAAGTGCGAGACCAAATTGGAGGTGGAAAGATGGAGTGAAAAAGATTTTGAGTGATCGGGGCCTGAACATGCAGGAGGGTGAACGGCGAGCAAGGAATAGTGAATTGGAACGATGTGGTATACCGGGGTCGACGTGCCGTCAGTGGACTAAATCTGGGCATGTGAAGCGTCTGGGGTAAACCATGGAAAGTTTTGAGTAGCCTGGATGTGGAAAGGAAGCTATGGTTTCGGTGCATTACACATGACAGCTGGAGACTGCGTGAACGAATGTGGGCCCCTTTCTTTTTTCTCTGCTGTTGGTGCTACCTTCTCGACGTGGGAAGCGGCGATCCGCCTCGTTCGTGATGTCGACTCGCCGGCTTAGTTGTATATAGGAATAACCACACGTTTGAAGGAGTTCTAATGGTTTACTGAAACGTTACAATACAATACTACGCGTTTTCACGGAAACACACACACACACACACACACACACACACAAACCTGTGGTTACTGTTGCTGCCATGTCTGAGAGAGAGAGAGAGAGAGAGAGAGAGAGAGAGAGAGAGAGAGAGAGAGAGAGAGAGAGGCAGGCTAAAGATAAGTCGAGAAATCTGAAGGTTGTACGGGAGAGCTTCAAGAAACTCAGGAGGGGAAAATGGGCCTTAAGGTGGCCACGTCTGGTCTTTAAAGGGATGGTCTCCTCCCCTCCCCACCCCCCCCTCCCTCTAGTGGCTCCAGGAGTGGAAGGTGTGACGGTGTGGGGGTGGGGGAAAGAGATGATGGGGTGGTGTACCCCCCCCCCCCCTCTCTCTCTCACCCTCCCTCAAGGAGGTACCTCTCATAGGAGGGAGGGGGAGGTGACTCCCTGTGGGGGGGGGGAAGGGGGTGTAACTCCTGAGAGGTTGGGGGGGGGGGGGAAGGGTCTGTCGCGGCTCCTTACTTACGCTTTTATTATGATTAAAAAGTTTTTTCTTGAAGATGAGAGAGGGAGAGGAAAAATAGAGAGGGGAGGGAGGGAGGGAGGGAGAGAGAGGGAAAGGGAGAGAGAGAGAGAGAGAGGAGGGAGAGAGAAGGGAGACAGGAGGGAGAAAAAAGAGGGGAGAGAGAGAGAGATAGAGAGATAGAGAGAGAGAGAATTGCACATGATGAAACAGTAGAGAAGCAAGAAGCCATGATGATGAAGATGGGAATTGGGTGAGAACCAGATAATGAAAGAGGAAAGATGAGAGAATAAAGATACGACACACACACACACACACACACACACACACACACCCTCCATTCCTTTCATGTGATCTAGATGGACCGTCACCAAGTGCCATTCTCCATGCACACTACATTAGCCGAGCACCCTTCGCGCCAGGATCAGTTACCTCGTCACCTTGAGAGCCCCATAGTTCCACTGTTAGGGAACCCCGGACTCTAATGGCCTTCTCCCCTCCACGTAGTTTACCCTCGCACTCTACCTAAGCTTACAACAAGTCTACTTTAAGGCCCTACGTTTGGATAAGTATATATATATATATATATATATATATATATATATATATATATATATATATATATATATATATATATATATTCCTTGTAGTCCACGATGAAATGAAACGCTATAATTTCCCAAGTGCACTCTCGTATCATAATCACATCCTCAGGAGGGCTGCAATATATATATATATATATATATATATATATATATATATATATATATATATATATATATATATAGGGTGAATTGACCAAGGAATTTATTTTGTCTTTAGGGAAATGCCTTTGTTAGGGTGGAAGATATGAGGGAATATCCTAAGGAATTCCACGATGATAAAAATAACTGAAGATAACTAATAATTGATGATAATAATGTACACGTTGAGATTAAAAGAAAAGGAAGGAGAGAAACAGGAAGGAGATGTAGACAAGAGAGCAGACGTAGTAAATACGGGGGAAGCAATAACACGAGGCTAAAGAGGAAGCCAACAGAAATGGACGAAAATAAGAACAACAACAAACTTAGAAATAAGAACAACAACAAACAAAGAAAAGAGGACGAGAGAAGACGAAAGGAGGAGGAGGAAGTGAGTACAAGAAAACGATATAGGAAGAGAAATACGAGAACAAATGAGGCACGAGGAGGAGAACACGAAAACAAAGAAAAGAACACGAGAATAAACGAGTGGGACTCGTTTAGTAAGGAAGAAAAGACGAGAACAAAGGGAGAGAAGACGAGGACGCGAGAACAGAAGAGTAAAGAAGAGGAACTCGAGAACAAGGAAGAAAAGAACACGAGAACAAAGAAGAAAAAAAAAAAAGAAAATAGAGGAACGCGAGAACAAAGGAGGGAAGAATTTTGAAAGAAACCCTCCAACCTGACACCACTCCCCCCCCACCGTGTGAGGAGGAGGGGGGAAGGGTGGAGGGTGTAGGGGAGAGGGAGGGGGGGGGGTGTCAGCAGACAACCCTACGCTACACCTCACTACATCAAAACTTTCGCCGGAAACTGTAATTACAGACCCCAGGATGACCTGAGGCAGGGTGGGGGGGAGGGGGGTAGAGGTAGTGGGAAGGGGAGGGGGGTAGAGGTAGTGGGAAGGAGGAGGTGGGGGAGGTAGAGCCAAGAGGGAGGGAGGGAGGGGAAAAAAAGAGAGAGGTAGGTAGGTAGGGGGGAGGAGGAGGGAGAGGGTTGTATTAAAGGGGAGGGGGTCATCTGTGTATCGTGGGGGGGGGGGTGATAGATGGCACTTGGTTGACGCACATATTAAAGGGATGTGTTGAATAGTATTTGTCTATCTGTGTGTGTGTGTGTATATATATATATATATATATATATATATATATATATATATATATATTTTTTTTTTTTTTTTTTTTTTTTTTTTTTTTTTGATACTATTCGCCATTTCACGCATTAGCGAGGTAGCGTTAAGAACAGATGACTGGGCCTTTGAGGGAATATCCTCACATGGCCCCCTTCTCTGTTCCTTCTTTTGGAAAATTTGAAAAAAAAAAAGAGAGGGGAGGATTTCCAGCCCCCCGCTCCCTTCCCTTTTAGTCGCCTTCTACGACAAGCAGGGAATACGTGGGAAGTATTCTTAATCCCCTATCCCCAGGGATTTATTAAAAAAGGGGGTGACTGTATTGTTGACTGGTTGGTAAGGTTATTTAATGTATGTATGACTCATGGTGAGGTGCCTGAGGATTGGCGGAATGCGTGCATAGTGCCATTGTACAAAGGCAAAGGGGATAAGAGTGAGTGCTCAAATTACAGCGGTATAAGTTTGTTGAGTATTCCTGGCAAATTGTATGGGAGGGTATTGATTGAGAGGGTGAAGGCATGTACAGAGCATCAGATTGAGGAAGAGCAGTGTGGTTTCAAAAGTGGTAGAGGATGTGTGGATCAGGTGTTTGCTTTGAAGAATGTATGTGAGAAATACTTAGAAAAGCAAATGGATTTGTATGTAGCATTTATGGATCTGGAGAAGGCATATGATAGAGTTGATAGAGATGCTCTGTGGAAGGTATTAAGAATATATGGTGTGGGAGGCAAGTTGTTAGAAGCAGTGAAAAGTTTTTATCGAGGATGTAAGGCATGTGTACGTGTAGGAAGAGAGGAAAGTGATTGGTTCTCAGTGAATGTAGGTTTGCGGCAGGGGTGTGTGATGTCTCCATGGTTGTTTAATTTGTTTATGGATGGGGTTGTTAGGGAGGTGAATGCAAGAGTTTTGGAAAGAGGGGCAAGGATGAAGTCTGTTGGGGATGAGAGAGCTTGGGAAGTGAGTCAGTTGTTCGCTGATGATACAGCGCTGGTGGCTGATTCATGTGAGAAACTGCAGAAGCTGGTGACTGAGTTTGGTAAAGTGTGTGAAAGAAGAAAGTTAAGAGTAAATGTGAATAAGAGCAAGGTTATTAGGTACAGTAGGGTTGAGGGTCAAGTCAATTGGGAGGTGAGTTTGCTGTCTATCTATCTATTTGCTTGCCTGTAAGCAATATCTCATGTACAAACAGCAGGTCACCACAGAGCGACCCGTTTCTCCAGCCTCTTAACGTCTGTTCTAATTTGCATATTGATACATCGTCTAATTCTCCCTCGCTGTTGACCTGTCAACTATTTCTCTAGACACACGAAACGCACTATTAACCCCCACCTCAAAACGCACTATTAACCCCCTCCAAAACGTACTTGGGAGTCTGTAAGGGCTGGCATACGCTTCCTCCTGCGTGAGGATTTCGCCCTTGCTTGTTTATTTCGGCGTGGTATCCCACTGTCTTCCTTTCATTAGCGTCCCGAGATAGCGCTATCTACACAAGGTCGAAATTAGTATTCTAATACCTAGGGACTTTCACGTTTACATAATGTACTTCTCTCTATGGCTCGCTTTTCTCCCGGTATCAGGGAACTGTAAGCCAATGGTCGCTAAAGTTGAAGTGAAGTCGGGATGCGATGGAATTTTCGACTCTGTCGTGCTTAGTCAGATAGCACTGTCATCGCCCGATTCTCTTTAGCCCGGACTTGCGTTAATGACATCATCGTCCGTAAGGTCGATTAATCATTCCGGTGATTAATATGCTTCATGACTCGATTCGTCTGTCTATATGATTAATGCTTTATATTCCTGTCATTCTCTAGTGACAGAATTAAACGCGAGATATATATATTACAGCCTTCGAATCCCCGTCGAAGCAGGGAGACGAAGGCCAAGTCGCGGTCGCTGGCAGGCTTACGAACGCCGATCCAAAACTCCCGCGCACAGACATGAATTTCTTGTTGGAATTAGCTTGTTGGAGGTAACGAGCAGTACTGGGAGGCTCTTGCATATGTTCAGAGCTGTTAGGGAGGGGTTTTATCCACGTTGGCGTGAAGGTAGGTGGTGGCAGACGACGCTACATGGGGAAGGAAGATGTAAGGGGGAGGGAGGATTGTGTGTGAGAGAGAGAGAGAGAGAGAGAGAGATCTTCGTTGATCATGGAAGAAATTAAGTTATTGCTTGTATCTCCACCGCCGTTCCACCTGTAGTGAGGATACGCTGATGTGGAGCACAGTGGCTGGTTCAGAGGATGTATGACGTGTCATGTATTGTATGACCTTGAACTGGAGGAAGATGTGGTCGTTAGCCAGGTTATGAACGACTCTGAAATGGTGTCGTTCCCTCGTTCATGGCCAAGTAACCAGGCATGTTTCCCGCGAATGTATCTTGTTTTGCCCAGTTTTTGTCATTTGTTAATTACTTATTGTGTGTGTGTGTGTGTGTGTGGGCAGTATAGTATAGTGTCTATACTATATATATCTAACCTTTGTGTCACCAGGCCGGAGAGATTGTATTTACGGTCGATTAAAAAAATGTTTGAGGGGAACACTGCCTTAAGGGAACCAGCGTCAAACACACCTGGTGGCCACGCCCACACAATTGATACTATCAGCGTGGCTGACCCTCGGCTGGATCATGAATATCCCGCGCTACAGCCGTGAATGAAGCGGTCAGTCACTCCAATGGCTATCGGACACCAAGGCGACCAGAGACTGATAAGACACTGTGATGCCCCTCGTCTCCCACGGCCTACTCCAGCAGCAGCTCCTCAACTACTCTTGGCTACTGCCCCTTCGGCAGGAGTATCCAAACGCCCATGTCCCCCTGCTTCAGGAGCAGCCTCAACTTTGGAATCTATGGCGCTACATCCTCCTCCTAAGACTTGGCAACGTCTCCTTCCTCCTGCAGAAGCTCCGGGAGATCTGCTGTCCACACCACACCACCACCTCCTCCTCCTCCCCCGCTTCACCTCCCGCACCAGCACCTTAACCCTGCGCCACGTGCCGTATCGTGTCAGTGTGTATCCAGAGTACAACGGCCGTTGTTGTGTGTGTGTGTATCTGAGTTCTCCTACCGTAGTTTGGCCTAGACCATGAGCCACAGAATGACTTCGTACGTATGATAATGTCCGCTAATTACTAATGTTCTTTTCTTTTTATTAGGTGATAATAATGTCACACTTAATGTGTTTGTGTTTGAGTCTTTTATGGTTTGATCTTTTCATTTAACGAGTTTTTCGACTTTTTTTTTTATATAGTCATTTATCAACGGGTTGGGTTTATCTAGCTGTTTGTAAGTTTATATATCTCTATTTTATCTGATCTGTGTTACTTGTTCATTCTCTCTCTCTCTCTCTCTCTCTCTCTCTCTCTCTCTCTCTCTCTCTCTCTCTCTCTCTCTCTCTCTCTGCCTGCCTTATCTTGCCATAAAGTAAGATACAATATTTTTTGTCAAATCAGTGATATATATATATATATATATATATATATATATATATATATATATATATATATATATATATATATATATATATTCAGGTAGGTTAGGTCCTTGAAGTTTAGTTGGCGATGGAATTCGTCCTCACACATCGCCTGAGGCTGTTTACAGTGTGTCATTGGAGTGTTGGGGGGAAGAAGGGGGTTTGCCAGGAGGGGGGGTGGGGGCCGGTGATTGGGGGGTCAGAGAGGAGGAGGGGGGGAGGAAGGAGGTTTGGGGGGGGCGCAGGTGTTCTGATGGGGGGTGTGGGGTTTAAGGGGGGGGGACGGGATGGGATTTGTCGTCAGGCTGGGACCTGCTGTAGTGCCAGGCTGCTTTAAATACAAAACACTTGATTAACTCAGGTGTCAAGCACGTACACACACACACACACACACACACACACACACACAGTGGAGGCGTGGGTAGCTGTGTGTGTGAGTCAGTCAGTCAGGTAAAGACGTCACATAACAGCTGAGGACCCACATCCGTCTATCATTGTAAAGTTTAATCCACCAGATCAAATAACAAACCATATATATACCCTAGCCTGAACCAGGGACCCATTTTATCGACGACCCCATACGGGCGGATGAACAGCTGGGTTGACTGTGGGCCGACTCCCGCCGCAACCAGGATTCGAACCTGTGCCACGCTCGACCCAGGGCGGGCGGACGGGCCAGGGAATGCGTCATGGTCAGAAACGCTAACCGTCGCTACACCGCTAAATGTTATTGTTGTTTACGCTAGTTTGGACTTTTCTGGACCTGTTTTAATCATTCGATTAACGAGATCAACAAAGTTTTAACATGTAATCAAGATGTGGTTCTGCAAACGTCTTATTTTTTTTTTTTTTTTGCCTAATGTTATCGTCTAATGTTAAAAATGATGCCCCCTTATATTTGCATTAACAAGACGTTAGTTTTTTTTTTTTTATATATAACGCTGTTGTAACGGCATCAAAGAAACAAGAAGTCTATAGGCTGAACTCGTTGCGTGTTTTAAAACTTTTTAAACTTCTCAAGTAAAGATAAGTATTGTGTAGAGAGAGGAATTTAGTTAAATTGAGTTTTCGTTTTACATATATTTATGTAATCTCGATATTCTGTTTAGTCTAATGGAATCTTGTATCGTACTATATTCCACTGTCAGTCTGTTTCAAATAAAAGAATATTCAAAATACGAATATCGAGTATATTTTACTTAAGCAATATTTTTTTTCTCAATCGTTTACACTGAATAATTTAAAAGTATCTGTACACTTTTATAAGTATGGCGTGCTATTTATAAATGCCTATAACTAGCCATACCTTCCAATTGAATGCATTACCGTGCACATAAAACTGAGCCGATGAATTGACATAGCCCACATAACTCTGTCGGCCAAATAACCGTCCAAACATGGGTAGAAAAAACACCAGATGGCCTTGGGGGTTGGTTGGAAGATGCGCTCCGAACATGACAGATGGACTCCATGACAACCCCCGCCTGCCACGGGGTAATGAACCTAAACACCGAGAGTCCACAAGGGTAATAATCACCACCCGATCGAGATGCCCGCGCGCGCCTATCTTAAACCTCCGCCGAGGCTTCAAGTGGACGCGACTCGAGACGTGAATTTTAATAAAAACGTGACCCGGGACATGTCTGCTGCTGGCTGCTCGCTCGCTCGGTGTCATGTCTGGGGTGGGTGGGGGGGGGGGGGGGGGTAGACGTGGCCTCCCCCCCACACCCCCCTGCACAGCGCTCCGAGTGGTACTTACGGGGGAAGGGAGGGAGGGGGGCAGCCAGTGTGTGTGTGTGTGTCTAGGACACAAAATTGCTCCTGGCGGAATGTGTCATTTGACTATTTTGGAGTCATAAACAGTTTACTATTTACAAATATATATATATGTATGAGAGAGAGAGAGAGAGAGAGAGAGAGAGAGAGAGAGAGAGAGAGAGAGAGAGAGAGAGAGACTAGGTTAACTCTGGAAGGGTAGAGAGAGTGACCATCTAGTGTTGTGTGTGTGTGTCTGCCATCCCCCCGCCTCCCTCAGCGGCCGCCACTCCACAATTACCAAGATCATGGCCCGGCTGTGACGTCACGGTTGCCACACGCCGCTACCCAATAGATCTACGCCGCTAACATCACTGCTAAAAATAGCACTCGAGCGCTATTCTTTGAAGTCTCTATTTTTTTCACTTTTCTTTCTATTTCTTCCACTACCCCACCAACCCTCTCCCCCCCATGTCATAAAGTCGAAAATGATAATTTAACATATGTGTTGAATTAGGATAAAGTGTTTGAGTGATGTTGGACTATGTTGCTTATTGCAAGCGAGGATGAATTTATATATATTTTGTTTGTGTGTGTGTGATGGCTTAAGCCAGGTCTCCTTGAGTCTTAAAGTGTAGTGAAACTTAATCTAAAGTCGGGCCAACTTGAGACGCCGCTGTGGCATGGCATTACATTACACCAGACTGGCCTCTCGTCAGAGAGGTACGATGCAAAGAGAAATAAACGCGTAACAATTTGCATCGCCAGTTGCTGCATCGCGTAGTATTATATTTCAAAGTATAATATTTTTTTCCCCTTCGTGGCAGTAATGAATTAAGACATTTTTTTTTTTTGTTGAGGTTTTGTATATAAAAAGGATATTTAAAGATAGGGAGGCCAGGTGACGAGAAGATGCCAGATGTTGCTTTTTATTTTAATGTTCTTAAGTGGTCATAAAAAATAATTGGTAAAAAGTAGGAGTCTGTCATTATATGGGTTTCTATAGTATTAATGTTGATTACAATATCAATTTAATTCCAAAATATCTTAATTCTTCCTCAGGGAAGAATATATAGCGGTGGTTATATACAAAAATCAGAACACTTTGGACAAAAAAATATTCCGGAAATTTACGTACGATTATTTTTTGCTGTATGAAATTAAAGAGAGTATTCTTGAGCATGTCAGTGAATCGACTGAGTAAGTTGTGTGATAAGCCATTATGAGATATTAGCCAGGTATGACCCAGACGGTCCAGCATTAAGGTATACAAACCTTGGAGCTAGCCTTTGAGCCTATCACGTCATCGATGATCAACATGAGACTCGTTTTTTGACGTTTCTCGGATAGCATTTTCTATATCATCCCTGGGGATAGAGGAGGAAGAATACTTCCCACGTATTCCCTGCGTGTCGTAGAAGGCGACTAAAAGGAGAGGGAGCGGGGGGCTGGAAATCCTCCCCCCTTTTTTTTTTTTTTAATTTTCCAAAAGAAGGAACAGAGAAGGGGGCCAAGTGAGGATATTCCCTCTAAGGCCCAGTCCTCTGTTCTTAACGCTACCTCGCTGGCGCGGGAAATGGCGAATAGTGTGATATATATGTATGTATATTTGCGTGTGTGGACGTATGTATATACATGTGTATGGGGGTGGGTTGGGCCATTTCTTTCGTCTGTTTCCTTGCGCTACCTCGCAAACGCGGGAGACAGCGACAAAGCAAAATATATATATATATATATATATATATATATATATATATATATATATATATATATATATATATACATACACCAGTCAAGATGGTTGAATATCCCTCTGTAACCGAACCTGTGTTTGACTCTTATTGGCCGGACAGTTTAAATAATTTTAGGCGCAGGAAGCAATATTCGTTGATATTTTTGGGACTAAAAATTTAAAGATAATCTACTTAAAACTTTAACGCGTAACGTCTTACTGATATAACTTTGTAATTCGTGAACATTTTAGGAATACCTTAAAAGAAAAAAAAAATGCCGTCTAGACAATGTGGACATTTTAGCGAAAGTTTTCTCCCGCCAAATTCCGTCTTGGTGTTGGCGCCAAAAATAAGCGGAGGGCGATTTTTTTTTTTTTTATTTCTCTTTTTCCCCCTCCGAGTCCATCACGCGTGCTATATATCTTGAATAACAATTAGCCGTGTTCAGTTTCAGCTCTCGTTCGTGATATACATAATTCATAAGTGAAGAAGTGTTTATTTGTTAATACAAGTTTGTGTGTGTGTGTGTGTGTGTGTGTGTTACAATCTTCGTGTGTCAGGGTTACTACCACGAGAGAGATGTCGCTTTGGCGAGGCTGCATCACTGGGAACCTGGGATGTCCCGTCGAAGAAATTCTCGCTCTAAAGGAGCCCACATCCCCCTGCTGCTGTGCTGGGAGAATGGTATTCTTGGGTTACAAGATCCTTGAGACAGATCCTAGGCCCCACAACGTGACTCTCGTTCAAATTGGTTTAGGGATATATATATATATATATATATATATATATATATATATATATATATATATATATATATATATATATAAAACGTGGAAAGTTGTGTGGGGCCTGGATATGGAAAGGGAGCTGTGGTTTCGGTGCATTATTACATGACAGCTAGAGACTGAGTGTGAACGAATGGGGCCTTTGTTGTCTTTTCCTAGCGCTACCTCGCGCACATGCGGGGGGAGGGGGTTGTTATTCCAAGTGTGGCGAGGTGGCGATGGGAGTGAATAAAGGCAGTGTGAATTATGTACATGTTTATGTATGTATGTGTCTGTGTGTATATATATACATGTGTACATTGAGATGTATGGGTATGTATATTTGCGTGTGTGGACGTGT